>NC_064283.1:67609801-67621416 GCF_019186545.1 Solanum stenotomum | reverse complement strand
TCAAGAAACTAACTTTAGGCTCAAAAACTCGAAACGCACTCGGGGCCTCTAAATATTAAACCAAGACTCATTCTAGACTTAGAATCACCCCCTGAATCCAACGGTGCCCTCGGAATTCCATTTCGAGCACCGGAACCTCGTTTGTTGACCAAAGTCAACTCTTGATCAAAATTTCACAATTTTAGCAACTTAGGACCTCAAATCTTCGTTTTAACTCCAAATTCGACTCCGTAAATTTTCACAAACCCGTTTTGACATTCTAAAATTGCTGGAATCGACGAAAATCCGATTCGAGTCTCGAAACTCCAAATGACTCGAAATAGCACTTTTAACCAAACTTTAACTCTTAAAAACTCAACTTTCCAAAAACTCAACTTTTCATCAATTTTCCTCCAAACCAACTTCGAAAATACAACAATTAGGACTCGGGGCAACTATCGGGAGGGGTAAAATGATTATTTTATGAAAATTTTCAAAAATGACCTTTAGGGTCATTACATGGGCTGACTTGAGTTTGTATAGTCATGTTTGTATATGTATAATTCGCCACATTTGTATAATTCGCAGTTAACAATTCTTTGCTTGTTATGTATTTGTATATGATTGTTTGTATTTGTATATGACGATGATTTTCTTTTGGGTTTTCAGTTTTGTCATCATATACATTCAATATTTTTGTGTATAACTTTTTAAAGTTTGTATAAACATGTAGTTTTTGGATTTTGTATAATATGATTTATATAATGTAATTTGTATAATATATTTTGTATAATTGTTTAAAGTTCATATATTTATGTTTGTATCAATTTGTTATTTCGAGTTTTATTATATTTGTATCATTTCAAACTTTATATTACTCAATTGTACAAAAACACATGAATTATACAAATGTACCTGCGAATTATACAAACAAGATGCGAATTATACAAATTATTGTCCTCTCTCAATCGTCTCTCTCCTCCCTCTCCCAGTCTCGCTCGCCTCTCTCCTCCCTCTCCCAATCTCATTCACCTCTCTTCTCCCTCTCCCAATCTCTCTTGCCATATATATAAATGCATATGTATAATATACAACTATCTAACCGATATACATATACAATTCACCTATCTCCCACTCTCTACTCTCTCTCGCTCGCCTCTCTCCTCTCTCCCCCAGTCTCGCTCGTCTCTCTCCTCCCTATAACATGTACCTACGAATTGTAACTATCAAACCACAGCTAGTAATTAGGCCATTTTTGAGTTGATATATGTGAAAGTTTCTCTAAAAAAATTAAGTAAAATAAAACAGTAATAAATCAAAAAGATGTAAACATTTAAAAAACGTGCTTCTTTCTTTTGTATAATTATGAATATGAATTCTGGACATAGGTATGCAGTGCATGAATTGTATAATAAATTATTAATGGTGGACAGCTTGTAAAATTAATTTTTACACCTAACTTTCTATTTGCACCGAAAGTAATATATATATATATATATATATATATATATATATGAGGTAATGCTAAATGTCCAGGAAATTTGGTCAGAATAATATTGATATAGACGGAGTTTTTTCCATTTTTTTTCAGATCGTGTGAAAGTTGATCCAAAAAGCGGAGTTCTCTCTGGTCTTTTACTAATGGGGTTCTGCCCTCTCGGTCAAGTTCATGGCGTTTATCATCAAAAAAGTATAGTAAGCCTTTTTGGGGGCTGGAATCGGCATTTTCGGCCAAGGCAGGATGATCCGTAAAAAGTCTAAGAAACTGAGAATAACAAGAGTGTCGCAGCTCCCGGATCCGGAGACCCCTATTCTCAAACTCGAGTAATCGGTTATATTCCCGTTGAGAGGGACAATTGTGGAGTGTGGTCTTTACTTCTGCCCAATTCTCCCCCCTCTCTTTAGAAAGCAGAAAAGGGCTATTTTCATTTTCCAGCGTATTAATCCTATTTCGGAGCGAAGATTCAAAACCTGAATTGTGAGTCACGGGCCAAGACTCCAACAGGACCTGGAGCGCGAACGAATCTTCCGAGGAGGAGTTTGATGGGTTGGAAGGGCCCGGAAGAGGAAGTGGCTGCCCTCCTCCCGAACCAACACTTAAAACAACAAAAAAAGAAAAAACTTCCAGTAATTTTTTTTTATTTTAAAATAGATTGATCTTTTTTCCATTTTTTATTTAAAAAATATTAAAGTTAAAAGGGTAAAAATGTTCAAAAAGGTAAAATACCATTCTGGCCAAATTTTCTGGCCAAAAGGATTTTTCCTAAAATATGAATCCCATATACTCCGTCTTTAGTTATTTTTCAATCAACTATAAATGAGCAACTTTCACATATAGCAAAATAAAAATCATATTTGTATGTTATAGCTATAATTTGTATAATTGCGCTTTATAGGAAACTTTATGTTTGCTATGGAGCATCATATTGTATAACTCGCTGATAGGAGCTTCAGATTTGTATAATTTCGATGGCAGACCATTTGTATAAATCAATGGCAGCTCTCGTTTGTATAAATCGTTGGCAGCCTCTTAATTCAATTTTATGTGTGTTGTATATCTGCAAAAAAATTGAATTTGTACACAATTGAATCGAAATAAAACATTTGTATATCAAATCTCTCTCTCTCTCTCTCTCTCTCTCTCACTTTATACAACACAAATGATACATTGCAATTTGTATAATTTGTATTTGTATAAAGTGAGAAAGAGAGAAATGCAAAAGAGAACTGGGCAGGGGAAGATCTGTATTTGTATAATTATAAGTGTATAGGAGGATAAAATATATGTATTTGTATATACAGTTTTCTCTCGCTTTATACAACATAAACACATTTTATACATTTGTGTTTGTATAAAAGCGAGAGAGGCAAGGGAGAGACTGGCGAGAGTGGCAAGCGAGAAACTTAGGGAGAGAGGCGAATGACAACTGTTTGCTACGGGTTACAATTAAATCAAACTGTGGTTACAGCATTTAATTTGAATTAATAGTTTGCTATTTTATACAATTTCCCATTATAAATTTGGTTGATATAGGGTATAACCAACATATTACGATGCATATATATCATGAATTTTAAATTTACTTTGTCTTTAATTATTTTTTGACACTTCTATTTAAGATAAGAAGTCTCATATCACCCAAAAATACAAAAGAGGTGTTGGGTACAGTGACGGAGCCAGGATTTTCAACAAGGGGGTTCAAACTCTATAGAAATAGACACACGAAGTAGTCGAAGGGGGTTTGACATCTACTATATATACATACAAAATTATTTTAACCATGTATAAATAATATAATTTTCCGTCGAAGGGGGTTTAGATGAACCCCCTTAGTACAAGGTGGCTCCGTCCCTGGTTGGGCATATAAGTAAGCATGTCTTACACCCTATTGATGCATTTTAAAGCCATGCGGGTAATTTAGGTCCAGAGCAGACAATATCACCTATGGGTTGGGACATTGCAAATGATATTAGAACGACTCTTGTGTCAGTTTTGTCGATGTGGGACAAAGTTCAACTAAGTTTAGACAAATTCTGATAAGACGGAGCAAATCTCAATATTGAGTCTAGGCAAATCCATTGCGGTGTGGCAAACCTCAGCGAGGACGCCAAGTCCATAGGTATATGTGACACCCCAATTTAGGATAAACAGTTCATATTGACACCCTAGTAATGCATTTTAAAGTCATACATTCCAAATATATAATATCACTAGTGGATTGGGCCGCTACATTTTCAATCAGTTATCTTTTATAATTAATCGAATATATAAATAAAATTGACTCTATATCTTCTCCATGAACACTTCCATTCAACTAACAAAATTTTACTTTCTTCATTTTATTTTATGTGACATCAGTTATTTTGACACTATATTTAATAAAAAGGAAATTTTTTTAAAACTTGTGGTCTAAAATAATTTTTAAATATTTGTGTGGTTATAAGTCTTTTCATTAATTTTTTTTTATCACAGTTAACTTGTTTTTTATTATGGTAGGATAACGTTCTTTTTGCGAAGAAAATATTAATTCTTACGACCCACTCCACCCAAAAAAAAAAAGAACAAAATGAGTATTTTGCACATAGATTAGTACGAACAATGCATTTAAAGAGTTTGGTGGGAATGATTTGACATTCTCTCTTTAAGATTATTAAGAAGAGAATGAGAAAAAGTAATAAAACACTTTTAATTTGTTAAAATAAATAAATAAAACAAATACTTTATTTTTAATATATATATACAGATCAAGTAAAATAATACACAATATAAAACGAAAAGAATAATCAAAGAAGACATAAGCATTTAAAAAACGTGTTTAGCTTCTTTCTTTTGTAACTATGTTCTGGACATAGGCATGCAGTAATTGATATTTGGTTGACCACTTATAATTCTAAGTTGCTGAAGCTACACTAATATTTTCTTCATCTCATATTAATCGTTATATTTTTTTCACGTTATTTCAAAAATTCTGAATGAAAAGATTTTTTTTTTACTAATTTACCTTTAACTCTTTCGATAAAATTAAGATTAAATATTTACTTTCAAAGACAATTAATTTTAAAGGGAAAACGGAAAAAAATTAGTCCCTTCATTTATTTTTATTTATCTACTATACTAAAAATAGATATCTATTTTAATATATTAATACATAATTTTTCACATAGTTCCTAATTTACTTTAATTATTCGCGAATATCTTGGCTAAAAACTGACATCAAGGAGAAGAATGTTTAGACCAAATAAATGACAAATATTATTTTTTCGGACATAAAATTTTGAAGAACTCATTTTTCGCATAAACACACAAAAAAATAATATTAGTATACTATGATAATCATAAATACTAAGTTTATGTGAGTGACACACAATTAATATCTCAATTAACCCATAAATGATGATGAACGATAAATAACGTGAAACTTAATTTAGCAAGGAGATTATTGAACTAATGTGAACAAAGTTCCATATTTGTGATTAAAAGAAAAGAAAAGTTCCGTGTAATATTGTTAATCGTATATGACGAAGTGGTGTGTTGATTTTGATAAAATAACTAAAATGTTATTCATCGTCCTTTTTCTACTCATGTTTTTTATAGTTATGTATTATACAATTAATTTACTCAAAAGGAGACAGTGAAATAAAATCATCTGGTACTTTTGTTGTGATATTAAAGTATCTACTCAACTATCCTACTTTGCAATATTTATTTTTAACCCAACTTATTTTATTTAGTACTCAAAAGTAAAATATCTGGAATAAATATATAGTCATTGACTTGAGTCAATGGGATCTGTCAATTTATTTTGTCAATCGTCGGCCAATAACATTTTAAGTTGGAAGGCTGCAAAAGTTAAGCACATATCGAATAAATTTATGTGTAAAACATATTTTATATATTAAATTTGAGAATAATGAAATATTAATTTTCAAACTTGGATCGATGAAGATCGATGAAATGACTACAAGTTGATAGATAATTAATTTATAGAGTTTGGAGTTAAAAGGGCAAAAAAAATTGTCAAAAATTTCAAAATGGCACATCAATTTTTTTTAACCAAAAGGGCAAAATTGTTCCTGACGAAGCGATTTCCTTCTGACAAAAGTAATGCCGTTACTCCGCATAAAATCGCTGCCTCAGCAGCGATTTCGTTCAAAAAAAAATTCTTTGTTCTTTAAAATCACTGCTGTGGCAGCGATTTTGTCAATTTTGTTTATTTTTTTTAATTGAAATAGCTGCTATAGCAGCAATTTTCTTTAAAAAGTTTTTTTTTTAATTAAATAATCACTTACCGGACAGCGATTTCACTAAATTCCAAAATCAATAGAATAATATTAAAGAAATTAAGCAGAAACCAAGCATGTGCAATCACTATTAATCATTTAAGCAAATGGCAGTACAAAACACTTCAAGGCAGCAATATATTTAAAATGCAAAATTTGAATGAAATCGCTGCTATAGCAGCGATTTCAATTTTAATTAAATTTTTTTTTTAGAAAAAAGCTGCAGGGGTAGCGATGTCAAAAAAAATTTGACAAAATCGCTGCCGGGGTAGCGATTTTTATGTTTTTAACGAAGTAACGGCGTCAATTTTGTCAGAAGGAAATCGCTCCGTCAGGAGCGATTTTGCCCTTTTAGTTAAAAAAATAAAATTAATGTGCCCTTTTGGAATTTTTGACAATTTTTTTTACCCTTTTGGCTTGTAACTCTTAATTTATATTTGAACTTTCTTTTCAAAGCTACTCCTATTGAAATTGAATTAGTTGTAACACTTTGAGTTATAAGATATTTCATCGATTTGAGTAGTAAGTTACAAGATATTAGAAATTTTTTTATATGATTTAAATTTCTTTTATTGGATACTTAATTAATTTTAGTAGACTCAATTCTTGAGTCCCATCTTGATTAATAGATTTTCACTGATGTATAATATAAGATTAATTGTCTTTGTTTAACTCTATTTTATAATACTGTAAAATAGTAGAATGAATCTCTACTCTTGTTGTCTTTTTTATTCCCTTGACTCGTCACTTTTTAAACTATTAAAGCCTCTAGAGAGTTTTTATCAAAATCCTACTAAAGTATATATGCTTAATATCGTATTCTATCTTCTAGTTCTTACTCTTACATAATAATAACAACAATAACAATGAACAATATATTCAGTGTATTCCCACAAAGTAGGGTCTGCATGAGTAAAATGTACAAAGAATTTTGTCTCTATTTTAGAGTTGAGGTAGAGATCATGTTATTTCTGATAGACCTTCAGCCTAAGACAAAAAAATTCTAGAAAAAAACGTAAAAAAAATATAAGAGACAATAGATAATAACAAAATAATAAATAGTATAGCAGAACAGTACTACAATAAAATAATATAATTGAACTACACAAAATCATAGATAGCAACATAAATCGAGAAACAAGAAACTATAAAAATAGTCCCACGACTACTTGTAAGGACAACAAGACAATGCACTTCTACCTACTAGTATGAACGCACTCCTACCTACTAATTATCTGCTATCCTAATTTGTGTCATTAACACCTTGCTACCATAATTTTTTAACAAAAAAGATATTAAATGAACCGTATCGATATCAAAGGGAATGCAAGATGATGAGACAATTTCGAAAAATCTAATTTTGATTAGGTAAAATAAAATAATTAAAAATTAATATGATATAAATTTTATAAAATAATCGATCGAACCGTAACATTGTACCATATCCTACATGTATCCCGATATTATCTTCAATTATCTGTATTTCTTCTCTTTTTTCTTCTTCTATATAATAGATACTTCATAGCAATGAAAAATCCACAAAAAGCCAGAGTTGAATAGACATACAACTACTAGAAGAAACAGCCAAACCAAAGAGGTAATTTTCTGCATTTTCTCGTTTTATGCTAAACACTATCAATTAATAATATTATTTTATACCTCAAGTTGGATAAAATAGGGTTGTACAAAAATCTAATCGATTGATAAATCGAGTTGAAAAAACGCTATTGAATTATTGGGTTAACAGGTTTTTAATAATTTTTGTAACAAAAAATTATTGAGCTATCACTTTGATTTTAGTTTCCTAATATTGAATTATTGGGTAAATCGATAACCCAATAAGATATTAGTAATTTATCATTTTACCCATACATAAATATCAAATATTAATCTCATTATCTTATTGGTTAATGCATTTGCTCTTTAGCTTTCAATTCACACTTTACAATGAATCAATGATTTTAAGTTCACAATTTCACATTATCAAAACATAAAGTAAGAACTCTATTCTTTTTAATTTTTCTTTGTGTTGCACTAGTATAGTTCTTTTCATGTTAGTTATTATTGTTTCTATTTTATGAGGGTTCTTTAAAGTTACATTATTGTCTTATTATGTCACATTATTGAAGAAGTCATATATTTGTTTTATAAACATTTTATTTTAACCAAATCCTTAAGGACCAAAATCGATAAAAAATATCTTATTGATTTATTATATTTAAAAATCAAAAATCGATAAATCGAACCAATTATACATAAATCAATTACTCTTGTTCTACGCTAAACAATTACTCTTTACTCTTTGGCTATACCTCAAGTTGATCAATGACATGATTTACATAACATTTTCTAGTGTAAAGGGAAAAGTGAAAGGGAAATATGAAAAAAATACAATTGCTTCTGTTTCTGTTGTTTACATAATATACTCTAGATGTTTGCTATTTCGCATAATTTTCTCAAAAAAGAAAATAAGATAAATAAATTAAAAAGGAGAGTGTATGTGTTTTTCATTAAATCAGCAAGTGTATTTACTTCCTGATCTTTTTATTTTTAATAGATCAAATTAATTTCTTTTCTAACATATATTTGACAAGACATAGTAAGTTCTTTTCATAAAGTAATTAACATGAGATTACTAAAAAGAATGGTTCTTTTTGTAGGAATTAGACTATTAGAGTATTAGAAGAAAGGGGGATGACACACTCTACTGAGATTACCTCAACAGATAATTAAATTCCACTGCTTTTTCAATTGAATAAAGATGAGTAATGGTGAGGTAAGTTTTAAAGTCACATTTTGTTTTGAAATTAAAAAAAATCAAATTTAGATTTTTTTTAATTCAGTCTATTAACAAAAAGAAGTAGACGTATATATACATTACTTTTTTTAACGAGAGATGTATCTTATTTATATTGTAAAGTTGATCGTATTAAAAGAATATGTAATTGCTTGCTTATTGCACAATTCTTCTAATAAACATTTTAAAATTTCTTCAACTCTTTTCCGTTACAGATAGAAATGATGAAACAACATCATTTAATCGACGTAGAGGAAATAGAAGAAAGGATTGATGAAATGTTTAAGAATTTAAGCATTTCACCTATTGAATCGCGTACCATATTCAAAGTAAACAGGATGTTATGTGAATTAAATTCAGATGCTTATACACCAAAGATGGTCTCTATTGGTCCTTACCATAAGAAAAATCCTCAACTTGATCCAATGGAAAAGTACAAAGTGTCATACCTAAAACGGTTTCTTCAACGAAGAGAGGGGCCTGATGTAAAAAAATACATCAGTGAATTGATGACTCTGAAGGAGAAAGCACTAAATTGTTACGACGACATACAAGACTCTATAGAAGACAATAGTGAATTTTGCCAAATGTTGTTGATTGATGGTTATTTTGTGGTTGAGTTTATTCGAGAGCGTAGTAAATTCTGTCCAGAAGGAGAAGATAGGATTATCATGAATGCTAATCGTGCAAGCTACATATTTCGAGATTTGATGTTACTAGATAACCAACTTCCTTTCTTTATCCTCGACCACCTTCATCGCATGACAAAGCAAGTTGATGAATCGTCATTGCTAATATTGGTGAATAAGTTGTTCATGCGTTTTGCTAACATGCAGGTACATGAACCCTTAAGAGAGACAGAATGTAATAATGTTGAAAATATCAAACATTTACTTCATCTAGTACACATATTTTCATGTCATAGGAATCCCAAAAAAGAGTCAAACGATGACATAATGTATTCTATGGTCATGCCAAATGCAATAGAACTTTCAGAAGCTGGAGTTAGCTTTTCAAAGTCCAGAGATATGGCAAGTTTAATGGATATAAAGTTCAAGAATGGATTGATGACAATTCCTTGTTTACGAGTCGAAGGTGCAACAGAAACGCTCCTGCAAAATCTCATTGCTTATGAGCAACAATCATCTGATGTACAAGATACATATTTCAGTGATTATGCAACTTTCATGGATCGTCTTATCGGCTCAAACAAAGATGTGATAATTTTTTCTTCGCCAAAAAGGAATCATAGTGAACTGGACAACAAATGACAAAGAAATGGCTAGCCTATTCAATAAAATCATAAAAGGGATCTCTAAGTATTCCGTCTTCTATTACAAAGAAGAATTCAAAAAAGCAGTTGAACATTGTGAAAAACCATGGAACAGAATGAGGGCAAATGTGATGCACAATTATTTTAATAAGTCTTGGGCAAGAGCTTCAATTGTGGCAGGCATCATACTCTTCATACTCACAACTATACAAACTATTCTAGCTTTTATGGGTTCCGTTAAGTAAGTAGTAATTGTTTCAATTCCATGCATGTAATTTATAATGGAATGCTAATTAGTTTATTTCAAGCATCTATCAAATTTGAGGTTTATTAATTGTGTTTCTCTTAGTTTATTTTAATTTCAAGGAATTATAGCCCACGAATTACAAAATGAGTTATTTAATTAATTATATGATTTTCGACTTAAATCCTTTGATTCCTATATTTGTAGTTGAACAAATTTTCAAGCCCCAATCATAATTTGCTCTTCTTAGCGAAAATTGTATATAATAGCAAACTATTAATTCAAATTAAATGATATAAATATAGTTTGATTTAATTGTACCCCATAACAAACTGTTGTTATTTCGTCTCTCTCCTGGTGAATCTCGCTCGCCACTCTCATTCTCTCCCTCGCCTCTCTTGCTTTTTATACAAATGCAAATGTATAAAATGCATTTGTGTTTGTATAAAGCGAGAGAAAATTGTATATATACATATATTTCCGTTCCCCTCTCTCCCCTCTCCTAGATCTCGCTCACCACTCTCTCAGATCTCGCTCGCTCACTCGCCTCTCTCAATTTATACAAAAATGCAAATGTATAAAATGTGTTTGTATTTGTATAAAGCGAGAGAAAATTGTATGTATACATATATTTTCATTCCCCTCTCCCAGATCTCGCTCGCCACTCTCCCAGATCTCGCTCGCTCACTCACCTCTATCACTTTATACAAACACAAATGTATACATTGTGTTTGTGTTTGCATAAAGCGAGAGAAAATTGTATATACAATACAAATGCATGTCCTATACACTTATGATTATACAAATATGATCTTCCCCTGCCCAGTTTTCTTTTGTCTTTCTCTCTTTCTCGCTTTATACAAACACAGATTATATAATTGATTTTTTGTATATGTATACCAAAGCAAATCATACAATTGCTTTCTTTTGTATATGTATAGTGAAATTATACATCTGCTTTCTTTTGTATATGTATAGCGAAATATACATATTTATGTTTGCTATGGAGCGCAATTATGCAAACTATAGTTATAGCATACAAATATGATTTTTGTGTTTGCTATATGTGGAAGTTGCTCATTTTCTTAAGCCTGTTAAATGGGCCGGGCCAAGCTAGCATATACCTTTCCGATATATCATATTGGGTTCCCCACTAATGGGCCGCGTAGGTATTGGTCTCAATAGTAATTCCAACAGAAAAAAAAAGGCAAAATTACTAAAGTACACTACATATGTTTACCTATTATCAATTAATCCCTTCTCTTTCATAAAAATTCAAAAATCCCTATTTTTTCCCCAATTCCTATTTTCCGGATACTTTATTGTGAAAGAAATAAAACCCATCTTCCTCACCCCCAAAATCTCGCGTATAATCTCTCCCACTACCAAATCAGTTACCGCTTTCAATGCAATTTGATTTCCAAACGATTCAACAGTGTCAAAGTTCAAAATAGGTATTCTTCTTCTTCTTCTTCATTTTTCTTTCAAAATCAATTTTTTGTTTCAATCGATTTTGGATTATTTGTCACAATGGATCATCC
>NC_064283.1:67546214-67607734 GCF_019186545.1 Solanum stenotomum | reverse complement strand
AGCAACTGTTAAGGAGATGCACACGTGTTTCTACCACAGGATCCACCCCACCCCCCAAGAGAAGAAAGGTTGCACATCCAACAAAGAATAATGTGCCAAAGACAACACCAAACGTGCAAAATAATCAGCCATTTCAAACTCCGATTTCACAACCCCTAAAGTTTGATAATGTATCTGGTGTTCATCTTAATACAGTTCCCCGAAGAACATCATCGGACAATGCAAGACTCGAGGATCTGGAGGGTCACATTAAGTCTTATGTAAGTAAACATAACTATGTCATTTAAACATTTTCATTGTTATTTATAATCTCACTTACTATGCTTAATTTGAATTCAGGTTGACCAAAAAATTGGAGCTCTTGAGGCGTTAATTATAAAAAATCATTCTGAGTTGATGAAAGCAGTGGCCGCGAAAGATAACAAAAGTGATAAGGTAGTATTTTTATTTTTTAGATTATCTTTTTAGTTTTGTGTTATACTCAATTTTTGCATCATGAAGGACATTGGTGGCATTTCTATGCCACATATAGTGGATGATGCAGTCGTCAAAGGTAATGTTGATTTAGAATCTGCTTCTGATCAATTACTCCAACAACCCATTTCACCTATGCACATGGATTTTGCAACTGTTGATCACAATGGTAATGCATCTGCTGTGGATGTTGAACAACGACTTGTTAATGAAGAAAATATTGCAAAGGTATACATATGATACTTAAATTTACATATACTTTATAATTCCTTCCTTATATTTTGTTTTACAAACATAGATTAAAGAGCCATTCAATAAGGATTTTGCAACTGTTCATCATGATGTTGATGAAAATGAAGTGGAGGTTGAACAACAACATGTTAACGAAGAAAATGTTGCAAAGGTATGCATATGATACTTGAATTTAATTATACAACTTAATGACTTTCAATCATTAGTTAATTTCATTAAAATTAAATTATTAACAATGTATAATTTACAAATGACTGATACTTTATTAATATTAATTCATATAATGAAATAATCATTGTTTTTTTTGTGTATCATTGGTGGTACAGTAAACACTTAAATCTCGGTTGATACTATAATTTTTTTTTGAATCACTAGTAGCTGATACTTTGTAATTGCATCTTAATATATCTGTTTACAAACACAGATTGATGAGACGTCCATTAAGGATCAGACTATGGAAGATTCAACAAATGTTATACCCACAATACACCATAGTGATTTTCCGATAGAAGAGTTTGTTCATAATAAGGAAGTGGTAAGTTAAGAGCTTTTGAATTGTTATAATTAATCATTTTTGAAATTAAATCGCAATGTTGTGTAATATTCTGTTTATTAGGAGGATGCAGTACATAAGGTCACACAATTGCACACAAAAGTATTGAGCTGTGATAAAGTTGTTGCTGATTCAATTAAACAAGACTCCAAAAGACATGCTTCAAATCCAGTAATTGTTGATACATCTGTCTGATTCTAACTTGTTTAATGCAAATGTCAACAGTTGCGTATAAAGTGTACTATTTTCTTATAATTTACTGATATCATGTAGGATTCTTCCAAAGCGGCATCTATTCCATCTGGCACTGAAATAGTCATAGATACAATTGTCTACAAACTTCCAAACGAGCCAATTAATGTCGCACCATTGAGTGTAATCATTCCTCCACAGCTAACCAACAGTGAAGATTTTCTATCTGATAGTCAGCTACCCACCCAACTTCCAATCAAGGAATCTGCACACAATTTTGATACAAAGACTCCAGCTCCACGTAACAGAATCCCATCAAAGATTTTGCAGTCTCCTTATGTGAATACTTTTGGATCCAGCGATAAGGGCAAGGGGAAAATAGACGATCACATTCGCCCGTATACTCCATTTGAAGGATGTGGCATTACCTACCAAGTTTCTTCACTTTTAATGCAAGAATACTCCCAGTGGATACAGAAGGGACTCCTCAAAACACATGCAAACAAGTAAGTATTTTTATTAATGTATCTTGTTCGCAAAGCATATTCGAATAAGTAACTTTTCGTTTTATATTATTTCTATACTATTATTTTGTATTAGCTTATTCTTATGTTGCTATAATCATTCTCATAGGAAACCTTCGGATGATAAATATAGAGGCAAAAATGCTCTATTTGGCTTTGATTATATGGATTTTGTTGTCCCATTTCCTTTGGACAAGAACTGGTTTTATACTATGTCATAGCCAAAAAAATGTTGGACTGATCAGGTACAATATACAATACAATTATGTATCATATACTTTTTATCATATATTGTTGTTTTATGTATTGTGTTATTTTTTTCTTTAATTTTGCAGCACATAGATGTAATTTTTTACTATCTACGCAAGAAGTCAAAACTAAGAAGCATGGATCAATACAGATACACTACATGCAACTGCTTGTTCAATACCTATATAAAAAATGCATACAAAAGGTACTATTGCAGTCCTGCAGATGATACTCTCAGTACACAGCAACACATTGCCCGAGCTGATGTTGTATCTGTATATGAAAGGTCCATCAAAGAAGTCATCAATGGTTTTTCTGTCCCTGCTGCTTTACCATGGCATCTAGTAGATGAGGTATATATTCCGATCAACTGTGATGAAGAATTTCATTGGGTGTTGGCTGTGGTTGTTTTAAGGAGCCGGTTAATCCGAGTTTATGACTCAGATTTAGGAACAAGGAACAAAAGTCAATCTGATGAGATAAAACAGTTGTCTATCATCCTGCCTAACTACCTTCATGATAGTGGATTCTTTGATAAAACCGACAGAATTGATTGGGCTACATTGGATGCATACAAAGACAACAAAACTGGTGAATTGATGGGTCCACAACATCCGTTTGAAGTGGAATTTGCTCGAGGCATTATGCAACAAAAAAGCGATAGCCTGTAAGTATTTAATCCACCCAGCTTTATTTACACATTTCCTTCAATTTATAATGTATCTTATTTATGTTTTCAGCGACTGCGGAACATATGTAGCTGCTTTTGCTGAATTTCTAAGCGATGAAATCAAGGTCCCATCGATTCCTTTTCAAAGTGAATATCTTCGCTCAAGATATGCAACACTATTATGGAAATATGGTACCGACAAGGCCAATGCTGGATACGTTAGCCAGAATGATGATCCTATAAGGCTAAAGGCTGCTTCCATAATATTGCCAGATGATGAGTTGTTTAATGTAGATTAGTTGTTTATTGACTGACTTACCGTAAAGATGTGAAGTTTTACTGTTTTGAAGATACATTAAGTGTTTTGTAGTATTCCTCTCCAGGTCTACATTATATTTCTAAGTAATTAATTATTATATTTTTGAAGAGCAGTTATTTTCACAATTTTTATGACGCTTCTAAATTAATTTTCACTGCATTTTAATACCGTACATTAATTTTTCTATATTATAAGTATTATACATGTCAATGCAGATTTTACAACAGTGAATCCGATACAAAATTTTATCAATCATATTAAGTATATGATACAAAAAATAAAGTATCTTAAAATGACATAATTTTTGTTCACACAACACTGTACAATTTATATTTTATAAGATTATAAGATGATACTAAATTTTTTTTAATTACATAAATATTAGGTATATGATACATAAGTGCCTAAAACATTTCAAATTGATACAGTTTTATCATTTCATGACAAAGTTTCAAAGATATAAAGTATCATATACTTATTTTATACTAAAATCAATCTAAATTTTTAAATATCTTATACTTAATTTCCAGAAAACTATTTTTGTGCATGAAAACTCAAATTTCGCCCATAAATATCGAAATTGTATGTATATGATATATAATATTGGTAAAACAAACAAATTCTGATATTCTATTATTAGTAGATGCAAAATTTAGAAAATAATATTATGTATATGATATATAATTGATTCATATGATACCTTTTTTTAATGTTGTCTCTATTAACTTTGGCACACATCACAGCTATTTGGCACTATTAATCGATGTAAAAATTATAAAAAGCACATAGTATACCAATCTAATTTTTATAATAAATTGACAATCAATTAATGTTGCCAAAAACATAACATTATTCATTTATTGAATCATAAAATAGTAACCATTACGAATCTTTTGGGAAGAAAGTACATGTTCTTCTATTGTGACCTTCCTGTCCACATTGTCCACAACAGTTCGTGTTTGTGGTAATCTTTTCATCTGGATTTTTCTTCCTCTTTTTTCTTGGCCTTCCAGGCATTTTTTTGTATCTTGGTGGCAAGACTACTTCTTCCAAAACAGATTCTGGAGCTATCCAATCACTTTTGTCTGGCATTGGTTCTATTGGAAGTGCATAAGTGTTTGTTAATGCATCATGTTTATAGTAATCAGAGCAGTAGGGATGTACATCTTTAATATTCTTCTTCTTCAAAACAGTCATTGCGTGCGCACAAGGTATCTCGTCATGTTGAAATCTACCACATGAACAAGTTTTTCTTTCAAGACATACAATGTATCTTATCGCACCTTCATACACTGCAAAGATATATTCAGAAGATGCAACTACCTGCAAATGTTTAAAAATTACAGATACATCAAACGAATTTGTAATTGGTATACTTAACAATATAACGAGAAGAAAAGCTAGAATCATAAAAATTGATAATACAAATATGTACCTTCATTTTCACACATTTCGACGCGTTTATAATCAATATTTCTTCAAATCTTCTCCCTAATGTTTCCTTTGTATAAGATGCTATTTCTCGATTTTTGCAATTCCAAGTACCAAATAGAATTCTAACTTCTTCCAGAAAGTCTATAATAGGTAATTGTCGTGCATCAACAAGGCAACCATTTATACATTCCGCTATGTTCGAAGTCATCATCCTCCCCCTGTTCACAGTTGCATGAGATCTAGCCCACCTTTCATACCCAGCATCTTGAAGATACTTCTTAACTCTTCCATCTATTTTTTCCACTTTAGCCATTAATTTTTCAAAATCATCTTTCCGATAAGCCTTTGCCATCGAATAGAAAATATCACTTAGTATGGTTCTGCTTCTCTTGTAGTATGTACACACATTTTTCCAGAGGTGCCATATGCATGCGAAATGAGGAATATTTGGATAAACAATACTTACACTCTTCAATATGCTTTCATTTCGATCTGATACAACACACATTTGTTCTCTATCACCAAATACATTTTTAAAGTGTTGGAAGAACCATGTCCATGAACAATCATTTTCCGTGTCTACAATTCCATAAGCTAACGGCAAGATACAACCTTCAGATTTAAACACATACCATTACGATTCTTTATATATGATTGTTCCATTATGTTATATTACTATCTTGAAAAATCAAATTAATAAACAACATGTCATACCTGCCCCATCGAGTGTACTTGCCGATACAAATGTCCCTCGATAAGATCCGCTAAGATGTGAAGCATCAACAACAACAACAGGCCTACAGAACTCAAACCCTCTCATCATTGGCCTTAATGATATGAAGAGATACATAAACTCATTTTTTTCCGACTTGTGCATACGTATATATGAATTTGGATACACAATGTTCAGCATATATATGTATTTTGGCATCTGTTTGTATCCGTCTGCAGGTTTACCCCTAATCATCTCCAATGCACGTTCTTTTGCACGCCATGCTTGTTGGTAAGAAATTTCAACTCCATATAGTGCCCTAACATCCTCAATTATATCGTTTGGAGAATGCTTTCTTTTATGATTCACTAACTTTGGAGCTGTCACACCACTAAGAAACCCAACAGTAGCTTGAACGTTACTTAATACCCTATCCCTCAATGGACATGTATGTTCACTATTGAAGTATCTCACTTTGAATATGTCCGTATTTTTCCTAACGGACGCCTTCAATTCCCAACAACAAGCATCTGAATGACATACTAATACGTAGCTGCAATAAAATAACAGTACACCAAACATTATTACAAAGACTTTTAGTTAAATTGTAATCTGCACACAGTTCAATGACGACTCATATTATATATTTGATATACAAATCAGATAGCACATTCAAAATTTAATTAAACTGTCAAGCAGAAACCCTTATGATACCTAACAACTACAATTGCACCATACACACGTTATTTGTGTATCATGATCAACACGATATCAAAAAAATCATCAATTTTATAAGATTGAAGTATCACATACCTTTTGCTATCAGATCTCTTAACTCTAAAATTGAAGCTATGCTTAATTTTATATTTTTCCATAACAGCCATTAGAGTTGCCTTATCCTTGTACAATTGCTTCACTTCCACATTAGAAATATTTGTATCTGATATATAATTTTCCACCTCCATCTCTGGTATGTAATAAGAATCACAAATTTTCGATTCAACAATGCTTAGAGCCTTTGTGTCCATTTTTCCACCTTCAACACACACAATTGCACCTGTTGTTGCATCAAAATTATGTATATCTTCATCACTTCTATCCGATATATCAATGCATAGTGGATACATACCAAATTCTACCTCATGTTTCTTCACTTCTATGTACAATTTCACCCCCATATCATTCCGAATACACAATGGACATGAATTACCTTCTACAACGTATCTGATCTCTATATTTTTTTTTGATTCATCAATGTTCAATTCTGCTGCAATTGCTGATTTGAGATTAACCAACGAAATATTTTCCCCCACCACTATGCCATCAATTTTGTATTGCTCGTACCTAACATCACTTTCCCATATACCTGAATGCCTTAACAAGATGGAAATATTCATTACAGATCTTCACCCAAAAAAAAATGTTGGAATTTCCAGAGCTTTTCGTAAAACAAGAAATAAAAATTTCAAAATTTGAATTTCAAAATTTTAGTTCAGTAGTGTTTTAAGATTGAACGATTTGCAGATGCATTAAACGTATGAGTTAATTGCGGCAGTTAATTTTTAAATCCCTTAATTAACGCATAAATCTGTTAAAATCCCTTTTTTAACGCACTAACCTGATAATTACAGCTTCTTAATTAAAGTATCTGGCCGCATATTAAAGTATCCGTAACACAATAAAAATAAGGGAAATTCGTAATTTATGAAAGAGTAGGGACAGGAAGTAATTTGTTTATTATACTATGTGCTTTATATAATTTTTACAAAAAAAAAATCAATCTGTGACCTGTTAGGCAATTCTGCCGGGCCTAATGGGTCGGGTCCAGATTTTGACCCTCCGAGCTAACGATTCGGGTCAGACAATTTTTTTTAATCACCATTTATTAATTCAAAAGTTTGAGTTAATTATCAATATAGTGTGCTATTATCTATTTAATTTTGTAATAATTATAACTATTTATGACAATAGATTGATTACATTTTATTATATATATATACTTATAATATAACTAAAATCACACACACAATATATATATATATATATATATATATATATATATATATATATGCACGCTATATATTATCTATTATAGTAGAATACTTACAGTATATATATATACCTATAATATATACTAAATGTACAACTTAATATAATAGGATACTTACATGATATTATACACTTACTTCTAATATATACTAAATATACTACTTGATCCTCCCTTTGTCCCTTTTTACTTGTCCAATTTTGACTTTTCACTTGTCCCTTTTTACTTGTCATTTTTGACAAATCAATAAAAGATAATATTGTTTACCTATTATACCCACAATTTATTTAGAGGGTTTTTTTTAAGGTTGAATCTCAATATTGAGTTGCGATTTCTAGTACATCAGTTACCCACAATATATTGTGACAATCTTGGAGCCACATTCCTGAGCAAGAATCTTGTCCTCCATAGTCGTCTGAAGCATGCTGCCGTGAACTTTCACTTTGTTCGCCACCATGTCGGTATCATACGGGTTTGTGTTGTTCATGTTCATGTGAAAAATAAAGATGATTTTTTGGAGGTACAAATAATTCTAGATATTTAGTAGAATTCTCTAGAGTTATGTAGAGTGATATATCTAAGAATTGTGTAGATATTCTAGAGAATTAGATATTTATAGTAAAGTATAGAATAATTTAGATTCTTGTTAGATAGTTAGAAGATAAGGTCATCTAGTTTTTTCTTGTAGATCTTTCTAGAATAATTTCTAGAAGTATCCCTATACTAGTATAAATAGGGGTGGCCATAGTCATTTGTAATCAACCCAAAGAAACCCATGAACAACTCAAATCAAATAGTCTTCTTCTATAACAAAGTTCTTTTTATCCAAAAAACTCCTTCTCCCATCTAGCTCCATCTTCTTTAGTTGAATCTTCTGATTTTAGTTAACGATCTTGGGCTAGCAGAAGGTTTTCCAAATATACTTTTCTTCTGCTATTCTCTACAGTTCATGGTGCCGATCAAACAGCTGACACTCTCACCAAGGCACTGCCTAAACCTGCATTTGAGAATAATCTATTCAAGTTAGGCTTAGTAACCCATTGCCTAACTTGAGGGGGCGTATTGGAACATCACAAGTCAAGTTAGTTATTTAGTCGTATTAAGTTTCAGCAATCCCTATCCCTGTTTATTTAGGACAATGAATTAATATTTTCAGCTGTTATTGTCTAGTTAGGTTTCCACTACAAGAAAACTGCCTATTAAAGACCAACAATTAGAGATGGGCTTAACAACTCGTCTCTAAAAGTGTACTTATAGGGAAGAGATTTTTTTCTAGTCCCTAGTTTCCATTTTTATTTTTTGATCTAGCGAAGGCTCTAAATCCGGTTGCTAAAAAAATTAAAATCCCGTCGTTGAAATCTGCCTAAGAGGTGCAAGCGGAAAAAAATCATATATTAATTACACCCCCCCCCAACACCCCATACACCCACCCTTTTAAAAACCCAAAATGAAACCCTAACTTTTCCATTTGGTAAAGTCCTAATAATCGACTCTTTCAAAGGCTATAGATTCGCATGATATGTATCTGAAGATCCTAGAAGGTTTACAAATTGGATCACAAGAGTCATCTATCTGAACAGGTTTTAAAGATTTTCTTCGTCTTTTTTGTTTTTCAGCTTAAAACATGAAATTGTTGTTATTCTTATTGAAATGTGATAATTGAGAATGACAGTCTTTAGTATTGACTTTTTCTAAATATTGATAGTTTTTTTGTGAGGGCTAAAAGATGGAGTTTGGTGTGAGGATGGCGGCTAGGGTTACATTCAAAAAAGTGTCTTGGAGGCAGAGGATACCAGAATGAAAATATCTCCTGTCAATTTCTTAAATCATGTAAGCAAAGAAATTTTGAAAAAACATAACTCTTCTAATATGTTGTTTCGAATGCAAGGATGAAGACTTGTGTTTTTGTCGTAGTGAATTAGAATCCTCAAGTTACAAAGTAGGAGATTGTCAGTTTTTTTAATCCAGAGTCAAAAAGAGGAAAAGAACATCTTTTCAGTTAATCTCTTTTCTTATTTCTCTAGTCAGTAGCCTTTGGCATAGTTGAATCTTTAGCAAAAAAAAACATGAGTTTGGTGAAATTTGGTCCACTGAGGTGTGGATTTGATGGTAAAGCTGGTTGGTTTTAATTTGGGCCCAAATTGAAAAAGCTTAGTGCTTGAAAGTAAGTATGGTCCTCACTTTGTTTATTTATTTCTAAGTCTGTAGCTACTGGAATTAATTTAGTTACTTCATTTTGATGTTTGATTAAATATAGTGTTCTGTTGTGGTAATAATCTATTTTATTGTAGATGAGTTCAGGATACAGTTTGTAACTGAGGGTATCATCTAAAGATTATAATAAAGTATTTAACTTATTGAAATCGAGTATCATTAATTATACACCTAACTTGTCTGTTTTATTTGCACTTGTTATAACATTTTAATAACTGAACTCTATAATAAATAGATGACAAATCTTGTCATCTTGGTGTTCTTCTGAAGAGACTTATCATTGAAAATGGACCTCTGCAAATGTTCTTACGTTTGAGAAACATAATGATTCCTACCATTGGTATAGTTTTGTTGTTGCTACATGTTTTTTTTAGTTAAATTAGTTCTCACTCTTCATACTTGAAAAAACTTATAATCCTAGTACAATTTTTCAAACAGTTAGCCTAACCCCCTGTGTCCAACTTTATAGGTATTCATTCTATGATGTTGAAATGAATGGTGAACGATGAATCAATAAATTTTCATGATGTCTTTCTTTATATTCAAGTTGTGGAGGCACATCAATATGTACGGTATGTAAAGAGAAACTTCTAATTGTAATCCTTAGAATATATTGGATGCAATCTTACTGAAAAGCTACTTCACATGCTAAAAGAAATCTTAAATAAAAATGTTCTCTTTAATTTTTAGCTTCCTTTAATAACTCCCTTAATATATTCTCTGTTTGCTTAGTTCTATTTTCTTACATTAATCTATTCAAACAAATGCCTCTTAAGGAACATCTTTTATTAGATTTCTTAGGTTATGAATGATATCAGCTATAACATGAGGAAAAAAATAATGGTGTTAGATATCATCGAAATAATATTTTATTTCATCATAACCAAGTATGGAGAATGGTTGGTGGTTTCAGTTTCATCGTTCCAAATTGTGTAATACAATTTCTCGTAGGCTCTTATCTATGGAAACTTCTCAATATCTTGCTTGGAACATTGTTCATTATAAGGATAATAACAACTTTACTCCTTCCTGTGCTTCAGATTCTTAAAGCGGCAAATGGAAATAAATCATTTATCATTAAATTTTTAGGTGAGTTTAGTCACCATCACAAGCCATAAAAATCTTCTTAAGTAACTTGTGTGTTCAGTATGTTCTATCTAATATGTGTTAGTATGAATTGATTATCATGATCTATACTTAATTTGGATACTTGCACTTAAATGGATTAGCAGTTTGTCTATTGTCGGAAATTTATGAATAAACAAAGAAATCAAGTGAAATATGACAACTTTAAGTACTCACATTACATTAAAAACAAAGTAGGTAAAATGCTTTGAACATAAGATGAATTGTTCATACGCTAACCATCTCTACGTGCTCAATTTCCCTCCTGTAAGGACCTCAATTGAAATTTAATTTATAGAGGTTAGCAAGACCATTAATTTTACAGTTACTTACTAGGATGTTTCTTCAGCTCCCGGTAAGTGTAGAGATATGCTTGCATGCTTCTTTGCTAGGTGTCTGCTACACCAGAGAGTATGTGGATTTCACTGTCTGAATATTGTTCTTGTATTATCAATGATGTTATTCTATTTCATTATCTCTCTCTTATGTAGATAAAATAAAAAATATAGTCTTCATATTGTTTAATATCAATAAGCCTATTGCTCATTGTCTTCTCTGCAAAAATATGCAGCAAAACGTGGTCCGAAATACATTGTTAACAATATACATGTGTGTGATTTCTTGTTTGCTTCATATGCTTCGATTTCTTATAAATCTGCTATTTAAACGCTTTATTTTCCTTGTCTAACACTTGTATTTAGGTCCCAATTTTATCTGACATACAGTCTTGCTCTCTATTATATCATGGATACCCCTTTAGAGATTCACCTTTGTTGGAGAGTTTTGTTTAAGGAGATGATGCCTATGGAAACTCGAGGCTCAAGGTCATACGATACATATTTCAGGTTTGGACTAACTTATTATTTTGTAAGTTGCTTAGTAAATTTAGCAGAAGGTTATGGTACATCAACATTCAAGCAGCATGTGCTGGTCCATATGATTACACTTCTCTTTATATTCCTTTTTATCTATTAAAGCATATATTAGGTAGTGAGCTCATGTTTTAGCAAAAGCTGAATGTGTTTTCTGGTTTCTTAGGAGATAATTTTCATAAAGATTTTAAAAATAAAATGCATATTATGTTATCCATGACTTAGTCCTAGTTCTTGAAAATGGTTGGGAACTTTGAAAGAAACAGAACCTATTAAAATAGGTTCTTACATAGCATATGAACTCTTTAACCCAACAAACTTAATACCCTCTATATTCCACTAAAACTACACTTTCAGTTTTTCAAGGTTTAAGTGAGTCTACAACTAGATTCTCAATTGATTAATTTTTTTTCTACAAATGTAGCAATATCTAGAAATAACAGTAATGAATATTACCAACGGTAAATGTTTTAATTTTAAGGGTCTATCATTTGAATGATGTTGAAGTGATCGGGATAATTTAGTCCAAGTGGATGGCAGAGCAACTAGGAACCTAAAATCTAGAGTGCAAACTGTTATTTCTTATTTACACTAGGATATTTTATGTGATTTGGTTGTGCACATAACTTTCTTTTTCTAAACAAATTTTATTTTGTATGTGTTACAGGATTCGGAGACTTTTGTTTACAAGTCAAGATGCAAGATTGAATACTATGAATAATTTGACAAGTTGGTTATTGTTTTGCATGATTTTTTTTGGCAAAACATTTTATTCTATACTTGGAGATATTAGCTCTTTTGGCGCCTGATGAGTTGTGTAGATAGTATTGTTACCATATATTTTTGTAAGTTTTACTTCTTGTGGGATGTTAATCCATATTATTAGTTAATATATTGATAATTTTACTTATATGCATTTGATTATCTATATATAATATTGTGTATAGCATCTTGGAGAATCATGACACGAAAAGGGCGCGTATTATTTAATTTCCACTTTTTTTTCCAGATCCTAAATGAACTTTAGTACCACATTGATTATAATCAATTCTAATTTGACACTACACCTTTAGGGACCAATGTTGCGCTCGCCCTTACAACTATTTTAGGACCAAATTTTAGTTGTAAAAGACCTTTAAGGGCCAGTTAAACTCGTTGTAAAAATTTAAGTTGATTGTTGATCTTTATGTTTAAGGACCAGAAGCGTGGTCCCTAAAAGGCTTTTAAAGACTAGATATTTACCAGTCGCAAAAAGATTTTTAGGACGGGTACCTATAGCTTGTCCCTATTAACCTTTAGCGACGGAGGCTATAGGGACGGGTGGCGACCAGATTTGTCTCGTCGCTATTGACTTTCAGGGACAAGAATTAGACTTTTAGGGACCGTTTTTCTCATCCCTAATAGCCCTTTTTCTTGTAGTGTTCATTACTTCAATCGTTTAGGAGTCTTTCCATTATAATTCTATTTAACAACTTTCTGTCTTACATTAATAAAATATCGTCCTTCAACTTATACTCAATCTTTACAGCTTGCTCCGCACTACATAAAAAATGATCATTAGCGATAATTAATTAATGGAAATAGTTTAATTGCTACTAAATATGTTTTTTAAGAGACAATTAACATTCTTTGTAAAGCCTATAGTGACATTAGATCTAATGACAATAAACAAATACCCATAAATATTTTAACAAGCTTTATTATGTATTATTAATTACTACTAAATATTATTTTTATCTTAGTGCGCCTCGTTTGCAATCCCTAATTCGACTAACAAAATTTTACTAATTCTCACATACACACACCACCACCAAAAATAAACCGAGTATTTGCACATAGTGCAGTGGTTAAATATTCAAAAAAAAAAAAAAAGTGTAAAACAATATTATTTAGTTATTTGTCTTAAAAAAATCAACATGCTTTATTAATGTTTATTAATTACTGTTTGAAATTATTTTTATCATAGTGCACTCCATTTGCCATCCCTAATTGGACTAACAAAATTTTACTAATTCTCACACACCACCACCAAAATAATAAAGAAGAACAAAATGAGTATTTACACATGGTGCACAACGGATTATGGTTAAACATTAAAAAAATTATGTGTAAAACCATATTATTTATTTATTTATCTTAATATAAATTACAAATACTGAATACGATTTTTTTAAAAATACCTTTCTACCCTATTAATTATTAGACTGATCAATATTGGCACACTACATTTAAAGGAGACTGTGGTTTGGTGGAAATGCTGAGAAGTAAGTGATTAATGCTCTTTTCATCATTTCATATTATTTGATTCATGTTGACTTGACACCCTTTTCAAAATTATTAAGGGTAGTATAAAGAAAAGTAATAAAACTATTTTAATTTATTAAAATAGAAAAGTAAAATAAGAAAAAATTATTTATAATATAAAAAATAAGTAAAATAAAACAAAGTAATACATCAAAAAGAAGTAAAACATTTGAAAAACGTGCTTCTTTCTTTTGTATAATTATGAATATGAATTATGGACATAGGCTGCAGTGCATGAATTGTATAATAAATTATTAATAGTGGACAGCTTGTAAAATTAATTTTTACACCTAACTTTCTATTTGCACCGAAAGTAAAATATCCTGATAATATATACATTACTATATAAGAAGAGGGAATAACTATTCACCACAAATCAACATGTGTTCCAATAAGAAGAGGGAATAACCAATATATTTATAAAAAGAAATGACATATAAAATAAAATGGAGAGAGTATTGGTTTTTGAAATGGAAAAGGACAAAACACATATAAAATTAAAAGACATATAAAAAAAAAGTTGGTTTAACTCTCAAACATAAAAAGTAACATATGTTATTAAAAACTTTAATAAAAAGTACAATAATTTACAATAAATAATAACTTCAAATATCTACAAGACAACAAAAAAAAGACTATTTTTTTACTGCTTGTGTCACATCAGCCGGAGGTGTCGTGTTTTAGTCGCTCGCGGGACTATCCTTTCGGAAGTGGGAATGAGCTGACTTTTTACTTGTTCCAACCACTCCTGTGTTTTGTTTGTTTTTTGGCTTTCATCCTTGTCACTCCTTTTTTAGAGGTCTTCACCTGTAATACTCATAATACCAACCTAAATAGTTTGTATTCATTATTTTGAAGCGTGGATTTAATGACAATTCCATTTAATTATTCTGAAAGCATTGTACTGTATTGTCTATAAAAATTTATTAATATAAAGGACAGTAATGTCTTATTCGGCAGCTGTCTGGTGTCCTACAAATACATCCAATTGAAGTTTCATTAGCTTCATATATTTGTAGTAATCAAATCTCACCCAATACTTCCTTGTAAACAATATTCCTTGTGTATGTCCCTGTGTGCCCATCTGGTTCTTCATTTATGACCAATACTTTAGTTGTCGCCATAGATATTCCTCTGGATAGTGCCACGTATAGTTGTCCATGTGAGAAAACATGTTGTAGTAGGTACAAGCCAACATTTAGTATTGTTTGATCTTGTGCTTTATTTATCGTCATTGCAAAACATAGACGTATTGGAAATTATTTTCGAATAAATTTGAAAGGATATCCCTCATTCTCTGGTGATGATAGTTGTATTCTAGGAATAAAGACTTGGTTTGTGGAATATTGGCCCGTTGTTATTTCGGCATGTATGACATTCTTGTCAAAACCTCTACAAATCAATCGTGTCCCATTACATAAACCATTTGAGGGGTCTAAATTTCTCAATAGCATGATCGGTGCATTTTCTTACAAAACTAACCTAATGTATAGGAAAAATAAATTTATCAATTGTTTTGTATTTGTAATCGTGTAGTTGATTACTTTTCTTTTCTTCTATCAAGTAACATAATAAGACAATTGTTAAAGTTGTGATGGATTTGATAATGTACCTATGTGGCGGGAGTCCATTTGGTGTCAAAGTGTTGAGATATTCTTCTTGATAGTAGTTGTTGGTATCATCTTTGGCTGAGTCAAAACTGATATATGTTTTTGTTTCTCCCGGAAATTTCTCAATCATCACTGCATTTAGTTTATCTACAAATTCATTTCTACTTGCTAAGATTGTCCGCTCTGTTATGTACTCTGCAGACCTGTAATTTTGTTCGAGTGCCAGAAATATTTCTCGAACCAATGATTCTTTAGGGTTAATATCCCCGCTTTGTTGGAGAGTCATTTGTTTTGGAAGTGCTATTAAATTATCCTTTATCGTTCTTGCTTCTCCATTTCCAATATGAAGCAAGTAGTCACTGAAACTTTGATCTGTTCTTGCTCGCATATTAGTTGAAAGTTGTACCTTTTCCATTAAAGGCCATAAATACGACCTCACCAAACTTACATCTACCGTCTTTGCTCTTGTAGATTTTGGTACCACAAGCAAAACTTGTCGGAAGTCACCTCCAAATACCATGATTTTACCTCCAAAATGTATGTCCATATCCATTATATCACGGAAGCTTCTATCGACAGTTTCAATGGTGTGTCACTTAGCCATGGGTGCTTCGTCCCATATTATTAATTTAGCTTGTCTAATTAGTTGTGCACCTCCACCTTGTTTTGACATATTGTCATTGTCGTCTCATTTGCTTGTAGGGATATGCCAAATCTTGAGTGTGTTGTACGACCTCCAAGTAATATTGTTGCTGCTACACCACTGGTAGGTGTTGCCAATGCTATCATACCTTTCGTTCTCACCTTAGCTAGTAGTGCCTGATATAGGAAAGTTTTCCCGGTTCCCCAGGTCCATCTACAAAGAATAACCCTGGTGTTTCTGAGTTGACCCTTTCCAGAATTGTGTTGAAAGCTTGTGCTTGTTGTTGATTCAATTGTGATTGTGCATCAACATCTTCGGCTGGAACGTTTACAGACATTTCATCGATTATTTCTCTACTTTCGATTGGGTTAGTTTGATGTGATTGTTGTTTGATTCGAGGGATATCATATTTATCCACACTTTGTCCCATACTTTCCAAGTAATAATTAATGCTTTTCAAGGTACATTGGAGTTGTGCCTCCGTTGTGTTGGAATGGCTCCTATGAAAGTCTTCTGAAAAATCATCATAATATGTGTCCCATAGATTTCTCACATCATAATATGTAACAGTCGTCTTAGCAGAAATAAGTTTTTCAAAATTAAAAATAATAAAATCTTATTTAACATTGACAATGTCTCAAGAAAGATTAAGTGGTTTGACTATATTATCGATAGAAAAAGAACTATTAGAAGAGATTGACTACACAAAATTATTAACAACTTTGCATCTCAAAAAGCTAGAAAAATAGATTTAAAATAAAAATATTTATAATTTTTTAATTTTTTTTAAGGCCTCTATTTGATTTTGGCCTTAGGCCACCAACGGGTTTGTGCCACTCTTGATTATATCTCATCAACAAATAGGGATTATAAGGTACAACCCATTGGTTATTCATCTTCATTCCACTGACCTCACTTGTTCTCCCATCATTTCTTCTTCTGTAAATCAGATATCCATCCTTTCCTGCATGGGCTGAGTGAAACTTACATTGCCCATCTTTCATTCATGGGCTTGTCTTATGTTTTTCCCCACAAGGTCCATGCATCATATGTTTGGTAACTAATGCATACAATTATGAATGTGTTGCATTATCAGGGATTTCTGCACTAATATATCTGTCATACTCATCTGCTGATCTCTCTTCTGGAATTCTACCACAAAAACATGTGCAGCAATTGGATCGAATATTTCTTTTTTGAAAATTTGGTCTTTCAAGTCTTGCAATTTTGCTCTAAACACTTTGTTAACCAAATCAGGCCGGTCTTGAGCGAGTTGTCCTGCACCCAGTTCTTCTTGAATCTCAGTCCATTCCGGGTTACATGTCATGGTTATGAATAGATCTGGTCTTCCAAAATGTTGAACCAAAGCCATAACATTCATATAGCGTCGTCGCATATCTCTAGGGCCTCCAATGAATGATCCTGGAAGTAATACCCTTTGTCTTACCTTGTCTCCTCTGCACTCGCCGGACGTGACACTATCAACAATACCTTGGAGTATCTCCCTTCTATAATTTGATTGCTCAAATCTATAATATTCAAGTCTAGTTGTTTCTATTTTAATGTAGATGTCCACAATAAACTGCTGCAACAATCTCCCGCATAGTAATAATATGGATTTGTCACCCGTTCGGACTTGGAGTTTATAACAGTAATACTCTCTGCAGGAAACACAACCTTTTGTTTCGCGTCATACACCTACAATAATTTAGAAGTACTCGTTATTATTTTGCATAGTATTTACTTAGAGATCTGAAATAGGTTGAAATATGTGGAAGAAGTTATTCACGACAAATAGCTCATATGTTTTTTTTGGTATAAATATTTTCATCAGGCAAGAGTTTGTACTACTGTACTTGAAGAGGTGCATGAGTCTGTAAATTGCTATTCCTGACTATAATGTATGATAAGAGAGGAATGTCGTAATATTTATATATGACATTAAAGTTAAGTAGTGGTTGTGGATCATGAATGAGTCATCCATGAACGTTGATTTGTTGCTTAGAGGATCCATTCAAATATTTCAATCTGTTACTTAAGGCCAACAGTTCTAGATTATATTAGCTTCTCTTATAAGGCAGTTACCTTATCTTGCCCTTTTTATCATCTCATCTTGACGTGTAAAGGCAGGATTTGTAGGCCATTTCTGACTTTATGTGGAACATACCATACATGCATGACAAATGATATAATATTTTTTGAGTAATCTAACTTATTTTCTTCTTGACCAACTTTTTCTTTTGAAAAATCATGAGAGAAATGTCAAGTATTTTTAGAAGGTAATTTAAGAACAAAAAGTGATTGTATTTTTTGTTAGAAAAATTGGGAAAAACATTGAAAAAGAAAGAGTGCTTAGTGTATTGCAAGCTATCTTACGCTGACTTTTCGGGGAAGTCTTTCTCTGTTACAAACAGATGTGTGTTCAATTTAATCCCTTCACATATTACCAACTTACTCAGAAGCCATTCATCTTGTGAGATAACTAGAGGGAGGAGAAGTTTAGGAATGGAAGAGGGACTTACATATGGTCCCAAGGGAAGTACTATGTAGATGTCGGGAGGCTAAAGGTGTCTTGGGGGCTTACATTAAGACAATGGAGGACATGTATAATAGATCCCAGACTCGGGTAAGAAAAGTGGGAGACAAATGGCTTAAAGATGAGTTTCCGAGCTTTTATGGGATATCTTGTCAAATGGAGCCTCTCAACTGGGGGAATGCTTTCTATTCGGCCTTTGATTCGATGATGCCTGTCTCCTTGTGGTAGAATAGTACTCCACCATCCGATCTGTGTCCCAGTCAGTGACAGCGGCTGATTGCTTAATCTTATTGGGGTTTTTTACTTCCTTTCCTGTCCCGTTCTGTAGAGCGGTTTATCCCTGACTATCTTAGGGGAAGATTTCTCTCTTCTCTATAAAGACACTCGGAACGCAGTTTGACCACAATCAATGGGAATAATATAACATGAAGATAGGACACATTAATATTCACAAACAAAGACGATACTGAATGGGCTCCTCTGTTGCACTGTACTGATTGCTTTGAAACCTATTCGGATGGAACGAGATACGATACACTTTGCTTTCTTGTTATGTGAAAGTGCTTGAGTGACTGTCGGGAAAGTTTTTAGCGGGGAGCGGTAGTGCAACAGATGTCCCCAGGGACACAAGGGGAAGTAGCATTTTAGGATTTGAGGTTCAGGAGAGCTTTCCAGGATTGGGAGGTGAATGAGTTTGAAAGGATGTTACTGTTACTGCATCAGCACTGTGAGGCAGTTGACAGGCCCCATCCGACGAGATGAAAGTTGGGAAACGATGGTGTTTTTTCTGTCAAGCCTTCTATTAGAAGCTTTTATTGAGAGTTGAGGAGGGTTTTCCTGTTAAGTCTATTCGGATTCCCAAGGTTCCGAGGAAGGTGTGCTTTTTCACTTTGTTAGCTGCTAGAGGGGTGATCTTGACGTCGAAGAACCTTAGGAAAACAGAAGTTATTTGCATCAGCTGGTATTACTTATGCAAGGAGGCGGGCGAAGACGTAAATCATCTTCTGCTTCATTGTAGCTACGCCATGAGACTGTGGTGGGACATGTTCAGGTGGTTTGTAATGTCATGGGCAATTCCAAGAATTGTGAAAGATTTGTTGTTTTACTGGAAATATGGAAGAAGCAGGAGAAAGTGCAGGGCATAGAATGTTGTTCCTACGGCATGAATCGAGTTTTTGGCTGTTGAGGAGTAGTCTCCGATCCCTTATTTGTTTTTTTTTTTGCACCCATGTAGTTACGGGTTGTATAGAGGATTGGGTGTCTTTTGTATAGAGCCATATCTTTGTGTAGGTCCTTCACTGGTAGGTATACCTCTTGTATATGGCCTTTTTGGCCTTGTTAATAATGAAAATTTTTACCAGATAAAAATAATAAATAAATTATATCAAATCACAAGGTTCTCATGATCTCTAAGAGATTGATTAGATTCTATATAAAGGAGAAAAAAATATTTATTCCCCAATATCTTAATATGTCTTTCGAGAAACAGTGCGATTTGCTAGGAAGTGATCACGATGCGAAGTCCCAAAAGATTAATTAGCCTTCTGACTGCATTACTTTCACAATAAGTCTATACATTTGTGTTAACAGCTCAAAGCCTAAAACACCTAATATCTCCTTTGAGCGAAGGAGCTAACTACAAGTTTGAACAGATCTGTACATTCGTTTTGCATCAACATTTTATATTGATGAATGCAAGTAAGAAGAAAAAAAAAGAAAAAAGAATGGAAAATATGTTGTCTTCTTAGCTGCTTGAAGTACTTGAAATTGCCTGGTGCAGATATCTCAGAGTCTTTTGATGATTAAGGAATCCCATAAACCAGAACTCAAAATCATCCTCTGTAATTATTTCTATATACTTCTGTGATGGCTTTTCCCTATTTTCACTCTCTTTTGCTTTCATTGTCTTACTTATTGGGATCGATACCTGCAATTGTGAACCGGCTTATTAGATTATGCTTTACGTGGATACAAAATTAAGAGTTAGAAGAAAAACGGAGCAGAGTGGTACCTTATAGTAGATTCTAAGCAACTTTCCAGTTGGAGATAAGAACTTTATTAATCTCTCACTGCAGAAAGCAATCTTATCGGTAGAGATGAAGAGAAGGCCTGCTATTGGACCAGCTGTAGTTGATCAATAGCATTGAGAAACATTCAATAGCTCTTCATCATCTTTAACACTAAACTTCTGCTTGAATATTTTCTCCAACCCTCCTACTTGAAGAATTTTTGCTCCGAGGCTCAATTTTCCCTTCACAGTTTCCGTTAGCTTCGGACTAAGGCTCACTGCACAATTAAAGTTGAAACATTAAGGGCTTCACATCAGAACTTTCTTTCATACATGTATTAGTGCTTATTGCACAAAATTTTGTACATCTTGACTCCCTTTATCTGTTGTTCATTAGATTTACACTAGTGTATTGCCATGATTTGACTTGCGAAAACTGATGTCATTATTTGCAAGTTGATGTTTGGCGCCATATTTATAAATATTGAACTTCAGTATTTGAAATAGTCATTAAACTATTCAAGAACTTATTTTAGGAATTTTTCTAGTGAGGTGATGGTTTTCATTCACAATACTGCAACTTTGTCTTTTCTACGTAAACTCATGTCCGCACACAATTTCAACTTCGAAATACTAGTTTTTAACTTAAATAAAATATTGTAAATTTCCGATTGTTCTTTTTAAGTTTTCATCATGAATATAAGTGCTCACCATGCTCGCGGATGCCTTGTGCAAGACAGTCCATCCTTTCTCCAAGTTTGTTCATCTTACTAATTACAGATTTTCCTGCATATTCAAGAATATTTGATTTTAATGATCTCTTCTTCGAGGGTCATTAATACTCTTTATAACTAATACAAGAACAAGTCGATTATTCTTCGAGGGAAAATACTCACTTTGCTTTATTTTAGGCAAGTGTTTTGAAGTTGCAGATGGAAGATGGTCTTGGCAAGCAGATAGAGACAATAGTCTTTTTTGCTGCCGTTCAAATGAGTATACTGCTGAACTCATGGGAACACCCACCTCATTTCTACCGAGTAAGTTCTTCATTGTGACTTCTGATTTGGAAGAGAATTGATATATTATGAAGGTAACTGAGATATTATTATGTTTTGGTTAATGGTTTGATAACATTCCTTGCAGCACTATATATATAGACAGCAGTTTGGGCAAAGTTGATGAATCTTTTAACTACTAACTGTTGCACATGTGGTGTTGTCAACTTTTGAGTTGGAAGATTTGCTTTATGATGTAAGCTGCTTTTACAAAGTTGAGTAAAAGTAAGAGAAGGCTTTTGGTGAATAGTAAAACTATTAGTCTTGTATGACAAAGGTTAACAAGATGATGACACGGATTTATATATGACATTAAAGGTAAGTAGTGGTTGTGGATCATGAATGAGTCATCCATGAACTTTGATTTGTTGCTTACTAAATCAGGCAAAGGAAAAAGAGGATCCATTCAAATATTTCAATCTGTTACATAGGGCCAACAGTTCTAGATTAGATTAGCTTCTCTTATAAGGCAGTTACCTAATCTTACCTTTTTTGTCATCTCATTGTGCTTATAGTGCTAACCAACGGCGAAGGCTGCTGGGTTGACATTGACATTGAGAGTTTCCGATAACGAATGCCATCTTCTTCTGCCTTTCCTCCCAACTCTTTTGTCTTAAGAACACTGGTTTTATGAATGAGTCATTACCCTTCTCCAACCCTGACTGCCCAACCTGAGAGTGGACAGCTAATGCGTTCCACTTATTTAAATGGGTTCAATGGTCGGTCCATGATCCCTGGATGCCGAAGGCATCCTTGGGGTGATCTCATAGTTCCTACACTGTGGAGATGATGGGGTCGGTCTATGGATATTCCTTCCTTTTCTTTTGCTGCATTCGCTCAAAGGGTTGAAGGGAGATAGTGCATCAAGCTTTTCACAAGGGACAACTTGATCTTCTTTACACGGGTACAAGGACCGCAATCACAACTTTCTTCCTTGGCTATCAAATCTTTAGTGTTGCGATTGCTGCACAAGGCCTGCGGTTGCAACACAGGTATCTCAGATACACAACTATAATTTTTTTTCACTTCTCTAGATTCTCTGTGCAAGAATATGTATCTCCCTCATTTCTTCCCGTCGTCAAGGTCAGTCATTTTAACTTGATTGAAGCTACACCTAATATAATAACACATGATCTAACTCTCAAATCTTAGATTTTCGGTTGGATTTCCTATTCAGCCAAAACTTCATTCCCGACTTGAGATTTGAACTATTGAGGCAATTGGAGATATTTGACAGTACCAAACGGTTAAGATGCTCTTTATAACTTATGAGCAGTGTGAATATGCTATGGAGATGATATGAAGGGGATGGATGAAAGAGGCTTAAGCATGTTAAGTTCATGCATGTAGAGTAGTGGAGTATTTTTCTCGTTACTGTTCCAATGTTCAGCCGAATACTGTAGCTGAAGATGGAAATCTCCTTGAGTTTCAATTGGTGCTAAGGGTTAGATGCTAAGTGCTTTTCCAATGGCGTAATTGAATTGATCAACGCCCTCTTATATATTCTGATGAATTACAACAACGTTAACATACCCGGTGTGATCCCACCTGTGGGGTCTGGGGAGGTTGGGGTGTACGCAGACCTTACTCCTATCTTGTGTGAGGTAGAGTGACTGTTTCCAATAAATATTTTGAATTGACAAAGGTATTATATTTTACAGAGAGATTCTCAAGCAGAACTTGGACTAGACTTGGTATTAATTATGCAAATTTTGCCTAAATGTTTCTCCAGGTGAAAAGGAAAATGAAGGGGAGCTCCCTTTGTTTGAACCTAAGCATAATATTTTAAATGTGTCTCTAGAGGAGCATTGCGATCTGCTACTCAAATGTTCACTTAGGAAGTGATTACTATGTCAAGTCCCGGAAGGTGAATTAGCCTTCTGACTGCATTAGTTTACAATATATATATATTAAAAAAAATATTTAATATTTTGAAAGTAATTGATAGTGTTATACTAACGAAATTTGCAAAGAAGAAAATTGAGAAAAATATTTATTTGACTCTCTAATAAAAGACACTATGTAACCATTCATATAGATGATAAAAATAAACTAACCATTATAAAATTTCAAAAACAAATTAATGAATCTATAAAATGAAATTATGTAAACTAGAAGAAAATAATGTTTTTTGTACTTTTGACTTTTCTTTTAATAAAACAAATGGTAAACTACAATTGAATAATCACTGTACTCTTAAAATAAATTAATATAAAAATACTATAACATCAAAATACAAGAAAAATTCTATTCTAATAAATTTTTAAGAAGAATGTTCTAATCGTGCGAAGCACGAGCCCATTTACTAGTAATAGTAAAAGATTGGATCTTTCTTAATTTGCTGTAAAGGTTTTGAAATTTCTTCTTTTGGCTGTTTGGTCAATTACAGTAAGCTAATCTCATGCTGACTTGTTTTATCATCAAGATTTGTGTGCACATGTGGTGTTTTCAACTTTTGAGTTGGCAGATTTGCTGTCTGATCAATAGTAAACCTACTTTTACAAGTTGAGAACAAAGTAAGAGAAAAAGCTAACCATTTTGATGTCATTTTGTCAAGTTTTTGAACCATATAGTAAAATTGACACATCAACTCCAGAAAAAGGACTTAGGCCTTTCGAAAACAATAACTATCCTTTAATTGGTCGTCACAAATTAAATCACAAAATTTGTGTACAGACTATGTTAGTCACACATAATTCAAAAAATGTATAAACTAATACACATAAAAAATTATAAAAATTTTGACCTCATATCTAGTGACACAAATAAACTCCATAAAAGTGTCGTACTTTAAAAAAGGGAATAATAAGTATCATTCAATAAGTTGCCATCAATAGAGTCATAAAATTTGAGTCAGTCACACATATTTTAGAAATTTATGAACTAATACACACAAAACACCAAGATGATCCTAATTCTTGTTTAGTAACACATACATGAAATCTAAAAGGCGGCATACAGTTATAAAAAATAATGGATATCATTTAATAGGCAGTCAATAATAGTCAATAGATCGACCCTTAAAACTTGAGATTAATCTAAGTCGGTCACACATGCATATTTCAGAAAAGTAATGAACTAATACAAAAAAATAAATAGATGATGCTAAATTCTTATTTCGTGACATATAAACTCTCATCAAAAGGTGGCGTGCACCTTACAAAATCAATGAGTATCATACAATATATAGATCGACATCAATGGACCCATAAAATTTGAGCTCAAACAAAGTTGAACACATATTCATTAAATTATCATCAACAAATACAAACGAAAATTGAATAATTTTGAAATTATGTTTCTTCATACAAATAAACTCCAAAAAAGAGGCTTCCCCTTTTCAAAAACAATGATATCATTCAATAGGTAGTTACCAATGGACTTACAAAATTTGAGCTCAATCAGAGTATGATACACATTCTAAAAAATTAATGGACTGATACATAAGAAAATATGAGAGAAACCTAAATTATTGTTTCGTGACATATAATTCAAAAAAAAGCCATAGGTTCCTTTCAATAATAATAAGTATTATTTAATAGATATCGTTATCAGTGGACCCACAAAATTTGAACTCAAACATAAACGGTCACACTTAATTCAAAAATTTATGAACTTATACACCTGACAAATTAAATAGAGATAAACCTAAATTATTGTTCCATGACACATAACTTTCAAAGAAAGTTGTCATTCATTTTTTAAAAATAATAATGTGTTTCATTTAATAAAATATGAGTATCATTTAATAGGTACATTACCAATAAATCCACAAAATTTGAGATCAAACAAATTTGATCACATATATTCCAAATATTCATAAACTAATACACATAATACATGAGTTGCTAATATATGTCTTCCTCTTATACCAAATTCATACCCATGAAAAAAAAGGGAAAATTTGGGATATCAATCATAGTGAGATTTTATGTAATTACAAAATATAATGATTATTAGCGCACATAATAAGTGTATTTGTACATATTAATAGTAATATATATTATATTAAGCGTTCTTTAAGTGTATTATGATAAAATATAATATCTTTGTAGTAAATACATTATATCTTATAATTGTATGTAACAATAATGAAATTCATTGTATTCATGTGCTTAAAAAATATATATCAACACGTAACATCTTGCCTAACTGTATTCACATGTATCTGCTATAGAACTCCAAACTCTCATTAAATTATGTAATTCTTTTAAACTATTGGACTTCAAATAAATATAATACCTAATTTTCCGTGTCACATATTTTTTCCTAAAAAGAGAAATGTCCACTGTATATATGCAGAAAAAATGCATATGGAATATATCAAGGAAATGATTTCCAAAACTCATATAAAGGCTAGAAATTTAAAAAATGTATGTTTATATTATAGTACAAGGGATAAGTTAAAGTACCCCTAGATTTATAATCGAAATCTCAGAGACACACCTCAATTAAACTAAGGTCGTGTTGCCTCCTGAACTCATTTTTTTGATAATTTTATATATATCTTTTGACTTACGTGACACACTTTGTGACTCCATGTAGTTGAGGCGTATGGGAGATGTCTGAATGTCACGTAAACCAAAAAAGTGTACAAAATTACAAAAACAAAAAGGCTTTAGAGGTGATAGACCTTAATTTAATTATATTGTGTCTCTGAGATTTCGGTCATAGTCTAGCTACTTCTCTATGCCTCACGACATAATCAGAGTGAGGCTTTGGTTACCGGCAAACGCTTCTCCAAAGTCAGTGAAGACAAGAAAGCTTTTAAGTGTAGACGACTACTTGTACTTGAAATTCCATTCCTTTATCCGGTGGGAGGGTTTAGAGCCAGTTAAGCCAATAGCATATCTAGCAAAAGCTTCAGTAACACCAGCTACATCAGTAGATCATTGATTAGCATACCTCCTCCGAATAGTCTACGTGGACCCTAGTTTCTATTTTCTCTTTCCTGCCTACAGCTCACGACGTACTTTCCTTTCTTTGAGCGACTGACCTGGAACAGGCCTAAAGTGCGCAACTTATCCTTCTCTTCTCCGTTTCGTGGCTATCGAACCTGAACCCATTGAAAGTGAGAAAAGAAGTGTCATAGCCTTATCCCTGTGTACAACAAACATGTCAATTTCTCACACTATAGACTTCGATTTTATTTTTTTTGAAAACTAAATAATGATTGACTTGTTGAGTCAGCAGACTTCTCCTTATCTTTCCATCATTGGCCAGCTATATTTTGTATGATGAAAGACCAAAACAAGACCACATATTAAAATATTATTTTATATTATATATGAATAATATTTGATCTAATATTCTCTTATAAAAAAGAAATATACATGTGACCTGTCTCGTAGATTAGAAACAACAGACCAATAAAAGAGGAAAACTAAAGAAAAAGAAACAGCCAAACCAAAGAGGTGTTTCTTTTTCTATTTTTTCTTGTTCTATCCTAAACAATTATTCTTATTCTTTTGCTACCTCAAGTTAAATAACATGATTTACATAATATTTTCTAGTGTAAAGGGAAAAGTGAATGAGAATATATATATTTTTTTTGGAAGAAAAACATTTTATTAGTTTTGCTAAAAATAGAGCTTTTTTCTGCCGCACATCAATGGGAATTTTGCTTTATAAAACATAAACTTTTTCCACTTATTTTCCAATGAACCAGCTTACTGTAAAAACACATATGGTAGGAAACAAATTTTCACTAAAATCTTGACAAAATTCCTAAATTTTATGCGTTAAAAAAACTAATACTATTTTTTCTTTTCACATTGATTCAATCAAAATATTTGTGAGAATAACCACTGAATATCAAACTTTTTATTAGTGTTTCTGTTTCGTTTGTCTGTTTTTGATTTGATACAAAAAGTAAAAAGAGTTTTGAATCTTATAATTTTAAACTGAAATATATAATATGTACCAAAGTGTTCTTTAATCTTTTGATCGTAAACATGTTATGTGAAAAGTTAAAACTAGCAAGTTACCAGAAAATGAAAGAGACATCCGACTCATTTATTTTTACTTAAGATCAAATTTTATTTTTTTCTAGAAGTTTTGACAATACTTAGTAAAGTTCTCTTCATATAGTAACATGAGAGTTGATGTTATATAATTTCCCTCTTAATTGCTGTCTTTTCTTTTCATAGCAATTTCTGCAATGAATATATTGCTTTGAATTAATAATAATATGGATTTGACATTCTTTTGTAGGAATTAGAGTAGAAGAAAGAGGGATGGCACACTCCATTGAGATTACCTGAATAGATAATCAAATTCCACTACTTCTTCAAACTGAAAAAAATGAGGTCTCTCTCAACTTTACAAAATTAGTTTTCGATTTGATTAAAATACATAAACAATTAATTGATATCATCCATACAAAAAAAATAAAAATTGTACCTTAATTTTTCGCTATCATGAATTTCAAGAGATTACTAAATTACCTTCTTCCACGTAATTTTAGGTCTACCTCATTGTCCTAACATGTTCACTAACCATAGTTTTACACCTACAAATCGGTGCATTTCAAGAGTTTTTTATCTTTTTTTTTTTTCCTTTTGTCCAAATTTTGGGGCAATATATATCATAAGCCAAACGGAATATATAGAGGGGGACAAAAGACTTTGAAAGTTAAGAATTTTAAGCATATGAAGAAAAACTTTGTAAGGTAACTTGTTATGCAAAATTTTAACCATCACTCTTTTCCAATACAGATAGAAGAAAGGAGGAAAGTGGATCATATAATCGAGATAAAGGAAACAAATGGTCAAGATCCATTAGGGTCACAAACAAAGACATCTGTAAATCAAATCTTTGATGAAATGTTTGAGGATTTGAACAATTTGTCAATTAAATCGTGTACGATATTCAAAGTAAATGTGGGGCTACGTGAATCAAATCCAAATGCTTATACACCAAAAATGATCTCTATCGGTCCTTACCATAAGAAAAATCCTCAACTTCATCCAATGGAAAAGTACAAGCTGGAGTTAGCTTCGTTGAAGTTGGATATTTTAATAGATTATTGGGCGAAGTCAACCTTGAGGATGACATAAGTTTATTTGATATAAAGTTCAACAATGGATTTATGGCAATCCCTTGTTTTCAAGTCGATGATGATACAGAAACCATGTTGCGAAATTTCATTGCTTATGAGCAACAATCGTGCGATGTAGAAACAAAATATTTCAGTGATTATGCAACTTTTATAGATTATCTTATCGACTCAGATAAAGATGTGAATTTGCTTAGCCAGAAAGGAATCATAGAGAGTTGGATGGGAGAGAACAAGGACATGGCTAGCCTCTTCAACAAAATTGGAAATGGGTCAGTGTTTATTCCAACTTCTATTACAATGAAGAATGCATAAAAGCAATTGACTATAGTGAAAAACCATTGAACAGAATGAAGGCAAATTTGATGCACAATTATTTTAGTAGTCCTTGGGCAGGAGCTTCAACAGTGGCAGCCATCATACTCCTCCTACTCACAACTAAACAGACTATTCTAGCTTTCACATGTGCTTTTAAATAAGTACGTATAGTTTTTATTTCAATTGTAGTGTTTCCTCACAACTTCATGTATGGAATTTGCATGTGTGTTGATGAGCTTATGAGCTTTTCATTAAATGTTTTTGTATTGTATTTTATAGTTGAATATTAATTAGTTTATTTCAAGATCTATATAAAAAAAACAAATGAACCGATAAATTTAATATATTATCGGTTGCAACGCAGGCATCTCAAGATATACAACTATTACATAAGACTCTTTATAACTTATGAGTGTGATATCATTTATTCATTCTATGCTAAGTGCTTTTCCAATGGCGAAATTGAATTGATCAATTTCTGAATTACAACAACAATAACATACTCAGTGTGATTCTATTTATAGGGCTTGAGAAGGCTGGGTGTACGCAGACAATATCCTACTTTGTATGAGGTAGGGTGACTGTTTCCAATAAATATTCTGAATTGAAAAAGTTATTATCTTTTACAGAGAGATTCTCAGGCTTGGTTGTTCAATGGCAAGTTGTTGGCTTCTGGGGTGATTTTTGTGCTTCCAGTCCACACTCCAGTTGGGCCTGGGCATGAAGGAAGTGTTAGAGTGTGTAAAAGTCTCATATTGGTTGGGAAAAATGTTGGTCTGTTTATATAGACTTGGGCAATTCTCCCCTTAAAAGCTAGCTTTAATGATGAGTTAGACGTAGATGATCTTTACAATTACATTCTATATAAAGGGAAAAAATATATTCCCCTATATAACTTACCATCCAAGACCATTTGGCTTCCAAAAACTTGTATTTACTTCTTTGATAGCTTTTTCCTACTTTTTAGAAAAATAGAGCAGAGGGGTACCTTATAGTGCTTTATTGATCTCTCACTGCAGAAAGCCATCAGTATTATGCAAATAACATGTGAAAAGTTTGTTTAAGGAGTATTTGGTTTCCAATCACAAAATATTAACCAAGGCGAAATTGTCATTCCCGAGAGCCTACACTCTAAACGTGGTCAACACTCAGGACCATTATGGATCCCGAGCGAACCCTTGATATGGCATACTACAGGGATGTTTTTTGTTCATATGTAATAGAACTATATATATTTCTATTGGGAGTAGCAGTGCATGTTCAATCTCTCTTTTCAAATACTCCCTCCGTCCCTTTTTAGTTGTCCAATTTAGAAATGACACACAGATTAAGGCAACAATGATTAGCACAGTGAAGTTACAATTTTACCCTTATGACAATTTTTCACTTCAAAATTACAACCACTTCTTTGAATTCAAGTGAAATAAATTGGAGGGAAACAACACACACTTTTATAATTTTCAAGAAGTGTAAATAAGGGTATAATAGGAAAAATTTGTTGTCCTTTCTTGATTTGTCAAAATGGACAACTAAATAGGGACAACTAAAAAAGGAAATATGGACAACTAAATAGGGACGGAGGGAGTAATTTATTTATGTCAAACTTCAAATTCCATTAACAACAAAAGAAGACAAAAAAATTTTGCTATCAAGATTTGTGTTCACATGTGGTGTTTTCAACTTTTGAGTTGGCTGATTTGCTTTGTGATGTAAACTACTTTTTAAAAGTTCGAGTAAAATTAAAGTAAGAGAAAACTTTCCATATAATAGTAGAATATATTGTATTCGCGCGAAGAATAAATGTATTTGAGAATAATAATACTCTTTCTGTATTGACTTACTTTCCTTTTTAATCAGTCCAAAAAAGAATGACACATTTCTATATTAAATAACAATTTAATTATAAAATATCTATTTTACCCTTAATGAAATGTTTTACAGCCACACAAATTTCTATCACAAGTTTTAAAAGTCTTCCTTTCTTTGTTAATCTCCATGCATCAAACTACCTCACATAAAATGAAACAAAGGAAGTAGTGAAATACATTATATTCACGTTCTCTTAAGTGTATTAACTATTAACACATACAACATCTCAATAACGGAATATATTATATCCCTTGTATAATAATAATAATAATAATGAAATACATAGCCTAGAAAACAATGAATTAGCGAAAAACAAATTTTTATAAATAAACAACAAAATTTTTATGTTAACCCCATTTAACGATAGATTATAAGAAAATGTAATTAGCTAGGATCTTTAATTTTAGCAATATATCCACACAAAAATAAGTATATGCACATATATTTGCTATAGAATTCTAAACTATCAAAATAATTGACTTGTTGAGTCAGCAGACTTCTCCTTATCTTTCCATCAGTGGACAACAATATTTTGTGTGTTGAAAGACCAAAACAAGACCACATATTAAATTATATTACATTATATTATATATGAATATTTGATCACATTTTCTCTTATAAATTTACAGGTGACCTGTCGTATAGAAACAACAAACCAAAAAAAGAAACAAATAAATAAAAAAGAAACAGCCAAAGCAAAGAGGTATTTCTTTTTCTAAATATTCTTGTTCCATGCTAAACTATTACTCTTTATTCTTTGCTACACCTCAATTTGAATGCCATGATTTACATAATATTTTATAGTGTAAAGGGAAAAGTGAATAAAAATATAAAAAAACACAATTGTTTTTGTTTCTGTTGTTTCAAATTTAAATCACCTTCTGTTTTTTTTTTCCTTTATTTTTTTTTGTTTATAACAACTTACATGCTTCAGAGAGTCCCACAACATCTCTACCAAAGTAAGATTTTCCCACTCAGTTTTTAACGAACTAGCTCACTGGAAAAATAGATTCTCACTAAAACACTAACATGTGTGAAAATACTATTAGTTGTTTTTTTCATTGATAGAATTAAAATATTTGTGAAAATAGTCACCGAACGTTTTTCATTGATAGAATTCAAAGTTTTGTGTGATTTTTGACTTGATGTAGAGGTTAAGAAAGTAAAGAGCCTTTTGAATCTTATAGTCTTAAATTAAAAATGCGTAAAATATATCATAGTGTCCGTTAACTTTTTGATTGTAAACATATCATGTGAAAAATTAGAACTAAAGATTCACCAAAAAATGAAAGAAATGTTCTTAAAATGAACTAAAAAAAGAGTAAAACAAACAAATAAAAAAGGAGAATATTATGTGTTTTCTAAGGCATAATACATAATTATGTTCTTTAACTTGGCCTCATCTGAAATCTATGCTTTTCCATTTTGGATTTGGACATGTAGACACTTATAATGAGAGTTGATGTTGCATAATTTCCCTTTTATTGGCTTGTCTTTTCTTTTCAAATCAAATTCTGCAATGAATATATTGCTTTGGATTAATAATAATATGAATTGAAATTAAAAGGAAACAAAGTTTTTTTTTTAGGAATTACATTTGAAGAAAGAGGAATGGAACACTCAACCAGTGAGATTACCCCAACTAATGACCAACTTTCACTACATTCTCAAACTGAAAAAGATGAGGTCTCTCTCAACAATATAAATTTGTTTTTGATTTCATTAGTTCACTTTTCTTTAATTTTGACAATTAAATATATAATTTAATTTGGTGTACCCTATGATTTTCTATGTGGATGAATTTCAAGAGATTGTAAAATTTCTTAGGCTACTTCTCCTTTCATATGGATATTTAAAGAAATTTTGAAGATTCATAATTTATTTTTTCAATAGGCTAATTAATATGAACAAAGGGCGAAATAGTAAAGTTACTCAATCTATTAATGATTTCTTAATTATTATGTAAAATATAGAAAGTGTCCATCTAATGTGAGATTGAGACGAAGATAGTAACTATCTAATTATCTATCAAAAATGGACAATGAAACTAGATATTGATATAAAGTGAAAAGGGAAGCTTTAATATTCGGTTGACCACTTAATTCTAAGTCGACTTAGAGTTAATTATAATGTTATTTCCGTCCCATATTAGTCGTTGCATTTATAACTATGCATTGCATCCGTATATATCTCCTTTTTTTTCGTAACGTAGTTCATTTTGGGGTGATATAAAGGACATTGTTACCATACGATATGAAAATAATTATAATTTTATTAACTATATATGGTCATTTTCACAAGGACAACTAAGTTAATCTTATTTTAAGAATATAAAATATTAAAGGGTTAAATGGGATAAAAATAATTAATTTAATCTTGATTTTGATAAAATAACAAGTTTGAATACTTATTCTTGATAATCATGACAACTTATATACGTCGGCAGTGGCGGATGTAGAGTGTGTCCAGGGGGGTCATCGGAAAAAAAATTACGCTATATATATAAGATCAATTTTTTTGTGTACGTGTATATAGTTAAAATTGAACCCCCTGAGCATATGTCAAAGGAGTAGCTCAATGGTTTATGGGGTTCAGGATTTCGCCTATATTTTATTTGAACCCCCTTGATAGAATTCCTGCCTCCGCCACTGTACGTCGGTAGGAGTAACGATAATTAAACAACTTGTAAATAGTGTTTACCAACAAATCATGTGAAACTTAATTTAATGAGAAATTATTGAATTTGTAAAAGAGAAGGCAAGTTACATGTAAGTGTTAAATATTGACCAAGTAGTGCATTGATTTTGATAAAATGACTAAAATGCTTTTTATCGTCCTTTTCATACTCATGTACTATACCATTAATTTACCCAGAAGGAGACTTAAAAATAAAATAGTCTGGGAGCTTAATTAACTAATATATTTTTACTTTGTTGTTGTATTAATACACCTGCTCAACTACCCTACTTTGGTAATATTAATTTTACACCTAACTTTCTTTTTTCGTACTTAAAAGTGAAATATCGTGAAATATATGTAGTCATTGACTTGAGTCAACGGATTTTTCAAAAAAGAATTATTGTCGGCCAAGATCTTTTTTGTATTGAAAGGCCACAAAATAAAGTGTTGAATTGAATAAATTTATGTATAAAATATATTTTATATACTAAATTTGGAAATAATGATAATATTAAATATTTTATCTCGGATCTGGGGTGATGAAAATGACTACAAGTCAATAGGCAATTAATTTATTCATAAAGTCCCACCTCCTAAACCTATTAATATGCTACTAATCATATTGAAATTAAATTAGTTATAACATCTTGAATTACGAGGTATTCTATTACTTTGATAGTTATAAGCTACAAGATATTAGATATCTTTTTTTTTTTATATGAATTAAAATTCTTTTATTAGATACATAATTTTAATTGACTCAGTTCTTGAAATGGGTCTCTATTATTGTCGTCTTCCGTATTCCTTTGATTTATCACTTTTTAAATAGTAGAAGCGTTCAGAAAATTTTATCAAAATTCTACGAAAGTATACTTAGTATCGTGTTCTAGCTTCTACTTGTGACTCTTACATAACAACAACAACACAACATATGGGGTTTGAGAGGGTAGAGTGTACACAAACCTAGCTTGCCTCTACCTCAAAGTTGAGAAAAAGAGGTTATTTTCGATAAATCTTCGGCTCAAGATAAAAATAATTTAGAAAAAAAGATTATGAAATTAAGTACAAGAGGCAATAATAGATAGTAAGAAAATAACAAATAGTATAGCAGAAAAGTACTACATAAAATAATACATAATTGAACTATATGAATAAGAAACTACAAGAATCGTCCTACAACTACTAGTAAGTAGTAACGACAACAAGAAAATGCAGTCCTTACGCTAGTATTAGTATATATGGTCGCACTCCTACTTATTAACTTTTTACACTAATTTGTGTCCTCCGCACCTTCTTACTATAATGTTTTAACAAAAAAAAAATAAAAAAATAAACTAAATCATATCGATGTCAAAGAAAATTCGAATGTTTAGTTTTAATGATGTTAGGCAAAATAATCAAAAATTGATATGATACAAATTTTATAAAATAATAGATCGAACCTGACACCCCCTACCCTACACGTATCTAGACAGTATCTTTAATTATCTGTATTTCTTCTCTCTATTTTTTTCAATATAATAGATACTTCCTAGCAATGAAAAATCTAGGAGAAGCAAGAGTTGAGTAGAACAAAAGAAGAAACAGCCAAACCAAAGAGGTAATTTTGTTCACTTTCTCGTCTATGCTTAACACTATCAATTAATTAGAGTCCGGAGTCTAAAGGGCAAAAAAATTGATAAAAATTTCAAAATGGCACATCAAATATTTTTCTAACCAAAAGGGCAAAATCGCTACTGACGTAGCGATTTTGTTTTGACGCCGTTAACAGATCAAAATTGCTGCCCTATCAGCAATTTTGTCCAACTTTTTTTTTTCAGAAAATCGCTGCCTGTGCAGTGTTTTGCGATTTTTTTTTTCTTAAAAAAAATTAAAATCGCTGCTATGGCAGCATTTTTATATAAACGAATTTTTTTTTTGGAAATCGCTGCCAAGCCAGAGATTTTCGTTAATGTTTTTTTTAAAAAAAAAAATCGCTGCTGTTGCAGCGTTATTATAAATTTGATGGATTTTTTATTTTTTTAGAAATCACTGCCTTGGCAGCGATTTTGGAGGAGCTTTTTTTTAAAAAAAAAAAATCGCTGCCTTTTCTAAAAAAAAAATAAAAAATTCCACAAAATTTATAATAACGCTGCAACAGCAGCGATTTTAAAAAAAAAACATTAACGAAAATCGCTGCCATAGAACGCTGCCATAGCAGCAATTTTAATTTTTCTTAAAAAAAAATTCACGGGGAGCAATTTTCTGAAGAAAAAAAAAATTTGGACAAAATCGCTGATAGGGCAGCGATTTTGATCTGTTAACGGCGTCAAATCAGTAGCGATTTTACCCTTTTGGTTAGAAAAAAATTTAATTTACCCTTTTGAAATTTTTGTCAATTTTTTTCGCCTTTTGAGCTCCGGATTCCAATTAATTATATTATTTTGTACCTCAAATTGAAGAACATGTCGACTCAAATGAATAATTATTTTATTTATAAGATTCTTGGTCACTGTTATTTTATTTTTTTATTAATTGTCAATCCATATTTAATAATTTGATTCTTACTTTATGAAACCTTTAATTAACGAGGAAGAAGTAATTACACAATGTTCATATTATTTGATTCTCACGCATTTTGACATAAAAATAGTTGTTAGAAGAAATTCACTTGATATTTTTTGTAGTTTTTTTGGTTCTTTTCTTCAAAAGTAGATTGAGAAGAAATTTCGTCGATTTTAAAGAGCTCATGTGTTTTCAATTAATTTAATAAGTGTATCCTTTCTGATCTTTTTATTTTTAAAGTTGGATTTTAGTATTTTATGATGTTTATTGCTTTGTTTTTATTTTCTTTTCGAATCAAATTCTGCAATGAATATACTGCTTTGGATTAATAGTAAAATAATAGCCATGTTATTTAGGAATTGAAATTACAAATAGTGTCTTTTTGTAGGAATTAGGGTTGAAAAAGGGATGGAACACTCCATTGACATTATCTCAACAGATGATCAAATTCCACTGCCTCTTCAAACTGAAATAGATGAGGTATCTTTCTCTCGCAACTATATCAATTAGTTTTTTATTTCATTATCCCACTTTTCTTTTGGTAATTAAATATATAATTTTTTTTAGACTCTTTAATTTTATGTCTATCTAATGAATCATGATCCTAACATATTCACTAACCATGGTTTTAAACCTTTTGGATTTTTTAAATTTGCGTGGGGTCCGAAAAGGATAAAGAAAATGGGTTGGGTGAGGTAAGTTTTAAAGTCATGTGGCATTTTTAAAATTTAAAAACCAGTTTTAAGCTATTGTTTTTAATTTATATTGTTAACGAAAAAGGTAAATATGCATAACTTGTTAAACTATGAAGAATATGTAATTGTTTGCTTATTGCATAGTGCTTTTAATAAACATTTTAAAATTTCTTACACTCTTCCGTTATAGATAGAAGAAGGAAGGGAAGTGCATCAATTAAGTGACACAAATGATGAAGATCCATCAGGTTCGCAAACAAAGAAATGTGTAAATCAAATCTTTGATAAAATGTTCGAGGATTTGGACAAATCATCTTTTAAATCGTGTACCATATTTAAAGTAAATGTGCGACTACGTGAATCAAATCCAGATGCTTATACACCAAAAATGGTCTCTATTGGTCCTTACCATAGGAAAAATGCTCAACTTCGTCCAATGGAAAAGTACAAACTGTTGTACCTACGACGGTTTCTGAAACGAAGTGAGGAGTTTGATGTGAAATATTGGATCAGTATGTTGGAGTATATGAAGGAGGAAGCACTAATGTGCTACGACGATATAGAATACCTCGATACTGACGATAATCATGAATTTTGTAAAATGTTGTTACTTGATGGTTGTTTTGTAGTTGAGTTTATTCGAGAGTGTTTTAACAAATATGCAGAAGACGGAGAAGACAGAATTATCAATTTTGTTGATTACAAATATAATCAAATACTCCGAGACTTGTTGTTACTAGAAAACCAGCTTCCTTTCTTTATCCTCGACCGGCTTCATTCCTTGACAGCGAAAGATGATGAACCATTGGAAAAATTGGCGATCACATTGTTTAGCCAAGTTGTTAACTTGGGATATATGTCAGAATACGGCATTTTATGTCTGATGAATTTAAGTATATATGGTTTTGAAAGACGTGATATGAAACATTTACTTCAAGTAGTACACCTTGTTTCATGTCCGATAAATTTTAAGAAATCATCAAACAACAATGACACCAAGTGGAATAAGGTCATGCCAAATGCAACAGAGCTTTCCGAGGCTGGAGTTAGATTTACAAAGGTCAACTATACAAGTTTATTTTATAGAGAGTTTGCGAATGGATTGATGACAATACCTTCTCTTGATGTGGTAGATGGTACCGAAACCCTCCTACGAAATTTCATTGCTTATGAGCAACAATCAATTGATTTACAATATTTATATTTCAGTGATTATGCAATTTTTATGGATCAATTGATCGACACAGATAAAGATGTGAGTTTGCTTCGCCGTAAAGGAATCATAGCAAACTGGATAGGAGAGGACAAAGAAGTGGCTAGCCTCTTCAACAAAATGGGAAACGGGGTCACAGTTTATTCCAACTTCTATTACAAAGAAGTATTCACAAAAGCAGTTAAACATTGTGATGAAAAACCATGGAACAGAATGAAGGCAAGTTTGAAGCACAATTATTTTAGTAGTCCTTGGGTAGGAGCTTCAACTATGACAGTCATCATACTCCTCATACTCACAACTATACAGACTATTCTAGCTATCATAAGTGCCTTTAAGTAAGTAGTAATTCTTGTGTTTCCTCACAACTCCATTCATGTAATTTTCTTATGAGTTTTTCATTAATTCTATTTTGTATAGCTAAATGTTATATTGTTTATTTCAAGTATCTATCAATCTTGGGGATTACTAATTGTATGTCTTAATTAAGGAATTAATTATAACTGAATTACAAAATGAATTGTCTAAATAATAGATAACTTTTTGCCATAAATCCTTTGAGTCCTATATTTGTAGTTGATTATTTTTCGAGCCCCAAACGTAGTTACGTTTTATCAAAATATATTTTGCAATTTAGAAAAATTGCAAAATCCATAAAGCTTTTAGCTTGTTTTCCCTTTTTGCTTGTTGTTGTAACTGATCTGAACAATGGAGGATATAACAAGATCGAATTTTGGGTTTCGAAGTTCAAAAAGTTGATTTGCTACAAACGAACTTCATTTTCGACGGTCATATCTCAAAAGAATATCGAGGGGAGTTTGAATCTAAAATTTGAGCAAGAGTCAATCTAGTTTTGGCATGAATTTCAGTCACAGTTCATTGAATTTTGAAGTAATAGTCAAATCATATCAAATTTGTATAATAATTATATGTTAAGTTATATTTATGTAGTCACAAAAACTCCATCATGTTTTCTTCCTCTTCAAAAATGTTAACTTCCCTATTTCACTTGAGTGAGAATAAGAACAAATAACTCAAAGCCCGGACGACGAGCGGAGGTAATTTGTTTTTCTTGATGTCTTCTTCTTACTTGTTAGTTGTGTCAATTTGTTTTTCTTAATGTCTTCTTACTTGTTAATCTTCTATTATATTGTGCATCCACATAAAAAATAGAAATAATTGGACAGATAGTATTAACTTTGTAATACAATTGGCTATAAATAACTTTAATACGGTATTATCGAATACCGTACCAAACCAAAGTTTAATTTACCGGTTTCTGAATTACCGAACCAAAATTTAAAAAATTGATATTTGGTATCTGTAACATCTCGCTAATTGAAAGAACTAGAAAGAGCTAGAATTAGAAAGAGTCGTTTTCGGAAAGAATGAAAAATCTGGAAAATAGGTTAAGTAAAATTAAGTATGAGCTTTTGGTCAACTTCAAATGACCATAACTCCTAGCTCAGGATGAGTTAGGTGTGCTACAAGATACCGTAGGAAATGTCTTGGAATTATCTTTCCAACGCTGCCGAGTTTACACGATTCCGAGTTCATACGAGGGAGATATGATCATTTGAAGTTGGATTGTCTAGATAAGGAAAGTCAAAACCAAATTTTTAAAAGGTATTTTGGTCTTTTCCATACCCAATTCAATTATTTCATTTTTGGTAATTACTTAGGGGTCTAAACTGATTTGGATTCAATTTACGCTTTTGAAAAACAAGTTGGGGTTTTGAGAGAAGAGAAAAGAAGAGGAGAAAAGAGGAGAAGAAGCAAGAATCGTTAAGTTCTTCAAGAATCGCTTGTGGATTTCGTCAAAGGGTGATCCCTACGAGATATGTAAGATCACATAGCGTTGGGTTAGTTCACCCACGCGCCAAGCATGATTTATTTCAGCGTATTGTCATTCTTGAGATTAGAGAAGTTGAGTTTCTTGATGAATATTTTTGAAAGTTTCATTTGAATCTTGATTGTTGGAGTTGTTGAGTAGTTTGTTGAGTTGATTCATGAAATTAGGCATTATTTTGGGTAGATCCTTACATATTTTGGTTATGTAGTCGAATCTAAGTGCTTGGGGAATGACCCAATTGAGTTTAGAGGGGTTAGAGTTGAAAAACAAGCAATGAAAAGGGTCAAAAATATGGGCGTCGCGCCATTCAGTGTGTCGCGCCACTCAGAGCGCCCCACATCAGGCTCTAAAATTGGCCTCTGGGGCACCTCGCCAGCCAGAGCGCCCTAAACCAGTGTCTGAAATTTTAGCTCTGGCGCCCCACATTGCTCAGAGCACCAGGGACGCCAGGTTCTCCACTATTTCCCACTTCTTTCCGTATAAGTTCCCTAGAAACGTACCTATGTTTCCTAGTTGATTTCTACACTCTAAGGTATGTCTAAACATCATGAGCCCATACATAAACATGAGATCATGAGCCTTGAATCCATAATTCAATTCAAGGAAAGTTAAGAGTCAAGTCAAGTTGAGTTCAAAGAGTTTTCCAAAAGTCTTTCACAAACGTTTTAACTTTGTTTTAAAACTTGAGTTTCGAGTTGAGTAAAGAGTTGAGTTCATTTCTTCAAAATATTATACGGGAACTAAGTAATCCCAAGATTTAAATGTTTTCACATTTAAACAAGAGAGGAAACACCAATTTCCAAGAGATTTTTTAAGCTAAGTTTTGAGTAATTATCTCAAATCAAAGAAAGAGTTTGTTTTTTTTTTAAAACACATGAGCTGGGTATATTTTGGTAGTAGTATTGAACACTGATATGGGGACAAGTTCACAATAACTCAATGTCTTGATAAACCATGTAGCCATTGTGGGTAGAACATGATCATACTTTTTAGATTATTCCTTAGTGCTTTTACGCACAGACTAGTGGATCCACTTAGTTGAGACGTTCTATATCTTGGCAAGTTATAACACAGTTCTGGCAGCGTGGGCGAGACATTGTATCATCACATTATAGAGAAACTCCCACAATATTATATTATTCTATATCTAAGTTGAGTTGTTATTGTATTTTTCAATACATTGAGTTGTTGTTTACTGTTTTAAATGTTTTGCATAGACTGCACCTTTATTGTCGTTTTACTTTGCATTTGAGTTGAGTATTTTCGAGTTGAGTAAAGCCAAGATAAGTGTTCTTTCCAGATTAAGTTCAAGCTTACGTCATGTTTAGCTTTTCACTCGCATGCTCATACATTCAATGTACTGATGCCAGTTGGCATGTATCTTATTATGATGTAGATACATGTAATCAAGATCAGTATCCAATGCATCGTTAATCTAGTTGAGTCTCTCAGAGTTAGTTGGTGAGCCTCCTTCCTTATGAAGGATTCCCTTTTATTGCTTTGTTAGTCAGTTGTTAGGATGATCGGGGTCTTGTCCCGACATCCCTCTTAGTCTTTAGAGGCTTCATAAACAGTTAGATATGAGTTCCTTAGTCTTGTATTTCAAATAATTTACTAAAATACTTGAGTTGCCATTTTGGCTAATTTGAATGTTATCCTTAAACGTTCAAAGTTTATTTGAGACAGTTGTTTAAAGTTCATTTAAATCCTTTTATTAATGCTTTAAGTCTTTCGCTATGAGTTAAGTAAGGGTTCACTTGGGGCCATCAATGGTTCTTGAGTGCCGGCCACGTCTAGGGTGTAGGCTTGAGTGTGACAAACTTTGTATCAAAGCACAAGTTCAAGAGTCATAGAAAGTCTATAAAGCCGTGTCTGTAGAGTCCTAGTTATCAGTGTGAAGCGTGTCACATCTATAATTAGAAGGCTGCAACATTTTGGAAATTTCTTCACTTTTTTCATACTCATTTCGTGCGATAGAGTTCATCTCTATAAAGTTTCTTCCTAACTCGTGCTTGTGCATATATTTCAATTGATCATGTCTCCACAAAGAGCCGTCTGAGGTCGTCCTGCTAGGAGGAATGTTGATCCACAAGCGCAAGGGGTACCTAATGCACTTGAAGTGCAACCTCAAGGAGAGGTCATCAATGTTGAGTTCCGTGAGGCCATCCGGATGTTGAGTCAAGCTGTGGCCAATCAAGTTGGACAGAGAGAGAATCGACAGGAAGTGGATGATACATCAAGGATCCGAGAGTTTCTAAGGATGAATTCTCCAAGTTTCACGGGTTCAAGCATTATTGATGATCTAGAGAACTTTGTAGATGAACTTCAGAAAGTTTGTGAGATCATGTATAGTGCCAATGCTGAGCGAGTAGAACTAGATGCATATCAACTGAAGAGTGTTGTTAGGATATGGTTTGACCGATGAAAGAAGATTAGGGCTGAGGATGCACCTGTTGTGAGTTGGGCATTTTTTGAAGAGGCCTTCTTGGGCATTTCTTTCCCCGTAAATTGAGAGAAGCCAAAGTATGGGAATTTCTTACCCTTAAGAAGGAATCACTAAGTGTTCATGAGTACAGTATGAAGTTCACCCAACTTTCCCGTTATGCTCCAGAGATGGTTGCGGATATGAGGAGTCGGATAAGTCTGTTTGTTACTGGGTTGCCTCGTTTGTCAAGTAAGGAAGGTAAGGTTGCGATGCTAATATGTGATATGGACATAGGAAGGCTAATGATTCATGTGGATAGGGAGGAGTTTAGGAACAAAAAGGCTAAGACATCTGGGAATGAGTCCGAGTAGCAGAAAAGTAATGTGAACCGGTCTTCGTTCCAATAAAAGAAAAAGGGACCCGCTCCATCATATGCTAGTGCACCTCCATCAAGGAACAAAAGTGAGTAAAATAGTCAGAATTCCCAGCATTTCAGAGCTAGACCTGCACAGTCTCATTATAGTGTGGCACAAAGGGGTAACTGGGCTCCTGCATGTGCTAAGTGTGGTAGGAACCACTCGGGTAAGTGTCGTGATGGCTCCACTGGTTGTTTTAAGTGTGATCAAGAGGGTCACTTCATGAAAGAGTGTCCTAAGAACCGGCAAGGTAATGAAAATCAGGGCAATAGAGTCTAATCTTCTTCAGTTGCTCCACCAGACAAGGCTACACCTAGAGGCAGTGGCGGAGGCAGCATGTAATGAGGGGGGTCATCCGACCCCCCTGGGCGAAAAATATTACTATTTATACATGGTTAAAATTATTTTTTAGATATGTATAATAGATGTCGAACCCCCTTCCACTAGTTCGTGTGTTTACTTTTCAGATTTTGAACCCCCTTGTTAAATTTTCTGGCTCCGCCACTGCCTAGAGGAGCTACTTCATGTACTACCCGAGGAGCAAACTGTCTATATGCTATCACTAGTCGCCAAGATCAGGAGGATTCACTAGACGTTGTCACTCGTATGATCCAAGTCTTTAACTTTGTTGTTTATGCTTTGTTAGATCTAGGAGCAAGTTTATCTTTTGTAACTCCTTATGTTGCTATGAACTTTGAAATTCTTCCTGAGCCCTTTAGTGTTTCTACACCCGTTGGTGAGTCTATTCTAGCTAAAAGAGTCTATCGTGATTGTACAATTTTCATCAATCACAAGAGTATCATGACTGATTTAGTTGAGTTAGACATGGTAGATTTTGATGTCATTCTAGGTATGGACTGGCTTCATGTATATTATGCATCAATAGATTGTAGAACTCGAGTAGTCAAGTTCCAGTTTCCAAATGAGCCTGTTATAGAGTGGAAGAATAGTTGAGCAGTGCCAAAGGGTCATTTTATTTCATACCTTAAGGCGAGAAAGTTAGTTTCCAAGGGGTGTGTCTATCAGTTAGTCCTAGTTAATGATTTGAGTGTTGAGACACCTCATATTGAGTCAGTTCCAGTTGTGAGTGAGTTTCCATAAGTCTTCCGGAGTCCTTCCTGAGAGACAAATAGAATTCGGCATAAATATTCTTCCAGATACTCGTCCTATATCTATTCCGCTATACAAAATGGCACCAGTAAAGTTGAAAGAGTTAAAAAAGCAATTGAAAGATCTTTTTGAGAAAGGTTTCATTCGACCAAGTGTCTCATCTTGGGGAGCTCCGGTTTTATTTGTGAGAAAGAAAGATGGTTCCCTTAGGATGTGTATAGACTACCGTCAGTTGAACAAGGTTACCATCAAGAATAAGTACCCTCTTCCGAGAATTGATGATCTTTTCTATCAGCTTTAGGGTGCTTCTTGTTTTTCTAAGATAGACCTCAGATTAGGTTATCATTAGTTGAAAGTAAGAGAATGTGATATTCCAAAGATAGCTTTCATGACCCGTTATAGTCATAAAGACAGCTTTCATGACCTATTATAGTCATTATGAGTTTTTGGTCATGTCGTTCGATTTAACTAATGCGCCTGCAGCGTTCATGGACCTTATGAATAGAGTGTTCAAACCTTATTTGATATGTTTGTTATCGTGTTCATCAATGACATTCTAATCTATTCAAGGAATGAAGAAGATCATGCTAGTCATCTCAGAATAGTTCTTAAAGGATAAGGAGTTGTATGCCAAGTTTTCTAAATGTGAGTTTTGGCTTGAGTTTGTGGCATTCTTAGGCCACATTATTTCCGGTGATGGGATTAGAGTTGACACTCAAAAAATAGAGGCAGTGCAGAATTGGCCTAGACCCATGTCTCCAATTGATATTAGGAGTTTCTTGGGATTGGCTGGATATCTCTTTTGTTCGTAGAGGGTTTCTCATCTATTTTATCTCCTTTGACCAAGTTAACTCAAAAATAGTTAAATTTCAATGGTCTAAAGCTTATGAGAAAAGCTTTCAAGAGTTAAAAAAAAAAGGTTGATTGTTGCCCCAATATTAACCTTACCCAAAGGTATGCAAGTCTTTGTAGTAAATTGTGATGCGTCTAGAGTTGGTTTGGGTTGTGTGTTAGTGCAGAATGGCAAAGTTATAGGTTATGCCTCCAGACAATTTAAATTTCACGAGAGGAACTACCCAACCCATGATCTAGAGTTGGTTGTCGTAGTATTTGCTTTTAAAATATGGCATCATTATCTTTATGGTGTTCATGTAGATGTGTTCACTGATCACAGGAGTCTTCAGTATGTGTTCAGTCAGAAAGGGCTTAATCTCGAAAGTGGTTAGAGTTACTCAAGGATTACGACATGAGTATTCTTTATCACCCATGTAAGGCTAATGTTGCTGACACCTTGAGCAAGATGTCTATGGGTAGTACCACCCATTTTGAGGAAGATAAGAAAAAGTTAGCAAAAGATGTGCATAGATTGGCACGATTAGGAGTTCGACTAATGGATTCCACAGAAGGAGGAGTAGTGGTGATGAATGGGGCTGAATCATCATTAGTGTTAGACGTAAATGAGAAGAAAGGCCAAGACCCTATTTTGCTTGAATTGAAGGCAAATGTTCATAAGCAAAAAATAATGGCTTCTAAACAAGGGGGGATGGTGTATTGAGGTATCAAGGTAGGTTGTGTGTCACGCCATGAGCTACCCCCGAGATGCAGACACGGGACCTAGGATCATAAGTGACCCTAAGCTAACCCTGTTGGCATGACATGAGCATACTAAGAATAATAAAACTGATGCGGAAGCTAAATTATGGAAATAAAAGTGATGGGGAATACCCATATACTAACTGAATATATGAAATCTGAGAGTTTCAATACAAAGAAATATCAAACTCGAAAAGACTAAGCTGAATTTAACTATGTCTGAAAATAGCCTCTAAACTGACTAGAAATGATAGGACAGGTCCCAGCTAAGTCTAGCACTACTGAAACTAAAAGACTGAAAATGAAAGATAACATGAATGTTGTCCTCGAAGAATGAGGACTCACCACTGTAGCTTCTGAACTGAAGATCGGGAACCGATCTAAGTGTGTTCTGACTGCTGAGGACCTGAACCTACATCATAAGAAGATGTAGCGCAGAGTATGCGTCAGTACTTGAAAGGTACTGAGCATGCAAGATAGAATAAAGCTGAAATAACATATAACTGAACAAAGTAATAAACCAATGATATAATTTGAACATGATATAGATACTGAAGACTGAGCTAGCTAAATGCAATGACCAATTTATATCATGCTGAGACTGAATACTGACTGTACTAAAATGGTCAGTGCAATAGAGTCTAACTGAATTGTGGGAGCTACTAATAACCGATAATAAAACCACATGAGTTAAATGTGGAGTTCAATGTATACGTCCCATCGAGAGGACACAATATACCCTGCCAGAGGTATAGAGGCATGCTGGCGTGATCAATAAAATGATGCCACAGAGGGGACTTACAACCTACGTGGCTAGTAGTTCTGGGGCTATTAGGGTACGCTGAACCTTAGTCCAACTCGGTATTATGCTACTTCTACTAGATTAAGTGACTAACATATTATGACTGAATTTTTATATTATACTGGATAGCTCAAAATGGCATACAAACTGGGAATGCACATTAATAACTGATAATGACACATTCAAAACTGAATCATGTATATCTGAAATTAACTGAAATATCTAGTCTAGCATGTGTAATTCATAAACTAAAGAACTACATACCTAGGGTTCTGAAATTCATGCAATAAACTGAGTAATAACATACTAATCTGATTTGGAACATGTAAATAACTAATTCATGATAATCTACTGAAGTTCTAGAAACCCTAGGTTTAATCATGATAAGGTAATCAAGAAACTTACTGAAAACTAGGGACCTAATAGGTGAAAAGAACCCATTAGTTAAATCTCACATATCTGGTAACGAATTTCATGGAGAAATCTTTTGATTTCGGGGTTGGAACGGAAAGAAACTTGCTGCTTTCTTGAAGCTAGGGTTGGTCGACTCTTTCTCCTCTTCCGTTTCTAATTTTCTAAGTTTTGATTAATGATCTGACTTAGGTAAGTTCTAGTTATATTTCTAGGCTAAAACTGACCAAAATCATGAAATTTAAGGTTAAAACGACGAGGTTTAAAAGTATAACAAAGAAGGAAAAGACCAAAATAACCCTGACTTAAACTGCAGATGGATTGACCACGACCCATTTCACAGACCATGAGAGGGACCACGGACCGTGAAGGCCCTCGTGGTCTTCACTTGGTCCTGTGGTTCTGAGGGCTGGTCCACGAACCACTACCACAGACCGTGAAAGTCCCCGTGGTCCCCACTTAGGCTTGAGGGTTTGAGCGATAGTCTAGGGGGGGTCTACTGCCTAGATGTCACGGACACCACCACGGCCTGTGATGGTTCCCATGGTTTGATGTTAGGGTCTGGTGAAGTCCAAGTCAAGTCCACGGATGGTTCAATGGACCGTGGACCCTATCACGATCCGTGAACCCTGCCGTGGTGCACTGGTGGAGGTAAATTTCTGCAAAAATTTTCTGGGTCTGATTTTTGAGGTGTTACAATATCTCCCCCTTGGGATCATTCGTCCTCGAATGAAGACTAACTAGCTGAATTAAAGGGAAAGAGATGCAAACCCTACCACTAAACACTGAGGGCTGAATTTCTGGCTGAACTGAGTTCCAAAACATGCAAATATGCTAAAAAATGCAAGTACAAAGTGAAGGAACATGCTACTAAGACTGAATCTACGCATAAATGACTGAAAAATTGAAGAGGAACTATTACCTCAAGCTGGAGTGGAATTGGAAGGGAAGAGGTGAGGATACTTGACTTTCATGGCTGCTTCTGCTTACCAAGTAGCTCCCTCTACGAACTGACTCCTCCACCAATCTTTGACTGAAGCGACTTTTTTGTTTCTCAACCTTCTAACCTAACGATCAAGAATCTCAACTGGTACATCCTCATAATAAAGGCTATCCTTTACAGCCACACTCTCTAATGGCACTACGGATGCTGGATCACCCACACACTTCTTCAAAAGTGAAATGTGGAAGACTGGATGCACTGCTGCTAAATCTACTGGCAACTCTAACTCATAAGCCAATTTACCAATCCTTTTCAAGATCCGATAAGGGCCTACATATCTAGGACTGAGCTTCCCTTTCTTTCCAAATCTCATCACCCCTTCATAGGTGACACTTTCAGAAAAACCCAATCACCAATTTGGAACTTTAGTTCCCTTCTCCTTGCATCTGTATAAGACTTATGGCGACTCTGGGCTGTATTAAGTCTATCTCTAATGATTTGCACTTTTTCCATAGCATAATGGACTGAATCTGGCCATATCAAGGCTGTTTCACATACTTTAAACCAGCCAACAGGAGATCTGCATCTACGCCCATACAATGCCTCGTAAGGGGCCTTCTGAATGCTGGAATGGTAGCTATTGTTGTGGGCGGACTCAATAAGAGGAAAATGATCATCCCAACTACCCTTAAAATTGATCACACAAGCTCTCAACATGTCCTCTAAGGTTTAAATGGTACGTTCTGCCTAACCATCCGTTTGTGGATGAAATGTTGTGCTAAGGTTAACCTCAGTACCAATACATTTCTAAAATGACTTCCAGAAATGAGAGGTAAGCTGAGGACCTCTATATGAGATGATAGACAAATGAACCACATGCAATCTCACAATCTCATTAATATAAAGCTTGGCGTAGTCCTCGGCCGAATCTGTACTCTTGACCGCCATAAAGTGAGAAGACTTAGTAACTTTGTCAACGATTACCCAAATAGAGTCATGTTGTCTACGAGTACGAGGTAACCTTGTGATGAAGTCCATGTTGATCACTTCCCACTTCTAAGTAGGAATGTCAATCTCTTGAGTCATACCTTCTGGTTTCTGATGTTCTACCTTGACTTGCTGACAATTGGGGCACTTAGCCAGAAAATTTGTTATATCTATTTTCATACCATTCCACCAATAGACTTCCCGCAGATTGCGGTACATCTTAGTGGCACCTGGATGAATAGAATACCTAGAGTTATGGGCCTCTGCAAGGATATGTTTTCTCAATTCGCCCACATTAGGAACACATAATCGACCCTGGTAGCGAAGCATACCATCTCCCCCTTGGGAGAAAGCCTTAACTCTCTATTGGGGAATACTCATATACTAACTGAATATATGAAATTTTAGAGTTTCAATACAAAGAAATATCAAACTCGAAAAGACTAAGCTGTATTTAACTATGTTTGAAAATAGCCTCTAAACTGACTAGAAATTATGGGACAGGTCCCAGCTAAGTCTAGCAATACTGAAACTAAAAGACTGAAAATGAAAGATAACATGAATGTTGTCCTCGAAGAATGAGGACTCACCACTGTAGCTTCTGAACTGAAAATCGGGAACCGATCTAAGTGTGGTCTGACTGCTGAGGACCTGAACCCACATCACGAGAAGATGTAGCGCAGAGTATGCGACAGTACTTGAAAGGTACTTAGCATGCATGATAGAATAAAGTTGACATAACATATAACTGAACAAATCAATAAATCAATGATATAATATGAACATGATATAGATACTGAAGACTGACTTAGCTAAATGCAATAACCAATTTATAACATGCTGAGACTAAATACTGGTAGTACTGAAATGGTAAATGCAATAGAGTCTAACTGAGCTGTAGAAGCTACTAATAACCGATAATAAAACCACATGAGCTAAATGTGAAGTCCGATGTATACGCCTCATCGAGATGACCCAATATACCCTGCTAGAGGTATAGAGGCATGCTGGCGTGATCACTAAAATGATGCCCACAGAAAGGACTTACAACCTACGTGGCTAGTAGTTTTGGGACTATTAGGGTACGTTGAACCCTAGTCGAACTCGATATTATGCTACTCCTAATCGATTAACTAACATATTATGACTAAATTTCTGTATTACACTAGATAGCTCAAAATGACATGCAAACTGAGAATGCACATTAATAACTGATAATGACACATTCAAAACTAAAGCATGTATATCTGAAATTAACTGAAATATCTAGCCTAGCATGTGTAATTCATAAACTAAATAACTACATAGCTAGGTTTCTGAAATTCATACAATAAACTGAGTAATAACATACTAATTTGATTTGGAACATGTAAATAACTAATTTATGATAATCTACTGAAGTTCTACAAACCCTAGGTTTAATCATGATAAGGGAATCAAGAAATTGATTGAAAACTAGGGACCTGGTTGGTGAAAGGAACCCACTAGTGAAATCCCACATAACTGATAATGAATTCCATGGAGAAATCTTTCGATTTCAGGGCTGGAACAGAAGGAAACTTGTTGCTTGAAGCTAGGGTTGGTCGACTCTCTCTCTTCTTTCGCTTATAATTTTCTAAGTTTTGATTAATGATCTGACTTAGGTAAGTTCTAGTTATGTTTCTAGGCTAAAACTGACCAAAACCACAAAATTTAGGGTTAAAACGACGAGGTTTAAAATTCTAACGTAGAAGGAAAAGACCAAAATAACCCTGACTTAAACTGCAAACGGGCTGACCACGGCTCCTTTCACAGACCGTGAAGGCCCTCGTGGTCTTCACTTGGTCTTATGGTTCTAAGGGCTGGTCCACGAGCCACTACCACGGCCCATGTGGAAGACCACGGATCGTGAAGGTCCCCGTGGTCCTTACTTGGGTTGAGATCTGGAGACTCAGGGCTAGCGGCTTACTGACTGGCTTTCACGGACCGTACCATGGGCCGTGTGGAGGACCACGGACCGTGAAGATCCCCGTGGTCCTCACTTAGGCTTGAGGGTCTAAGGGCTAGTCTATGAGGGCCTACTGCCTAGACATCATGGACCCCACCATGGCCCGTCGTCAAGACCACGTCCCGTGAATGTGCTCGTAGTCTTATGTCTGGGCTTGGTGAAGTCCAAGTCAAGTCCATGGACGATTCCACGGACCGTGGACTCTATTAGGGTCCGTGAACCCTGCCGTGGTGCACTGGTGCAGGTAAATTTCTGCAATTTTTTTCTGGGTCTAATTTTCGAAGTGTTACATTATGTGTTCCAAGGGTGGATGAACTTCAAGAAAGAATTATGAAGGAAATAGCTCCAGATATTCTATTCATCCAGGTTTCACAAAGATGTATCATGACTTGAGAGAAGTCTATTGGTGGAGTAGTATGAAAAGGGGATTCCAGAGTTTGTTGCTAAGTGTCTGAATTGCCAGCAAGTTAAAGTAGAGCACAAAAAGCTTGGTGGTATGGCTGAGAATATAAAACTTCTGAAATGAAAGTGGGAGATGATTAATATGGATTTCATCACAGGTTTGTCGAGGTCTCGCAGGCAACATGATTCTATTTGGGTGATTGTTGATAGAATGACTAAATCAACCCACTTCTTACCAGTGAAGAATACACATTCAACCGAAGATTATGCTAAGTTGTATATTCAAGAGGTAGTCAGACTTCATGGAGTTCTGGTCTCCATTATTTCAGATAGAGGTGCACAATTTACTGCGCAGTTCTGAAAATCTTTTCAGAAAGGTTTGGGTTAGAAGGTGAACTTGAGTACTGTTTTTCATCCTCAGATAGATGGTCAAGCAGAGTGCACTATTCAGACTTTAGAGGATATGTTGAGATCTTGTGTGATTGATTTCAAAGGTAATTGGGATGATCATATACCTCTCATCGAGTTTGCTTACAACAATAGTTACCACTCTAGCATCCAAATGGCTCCTTATGAAGCTCTATACGAGAGAAGATGTAGATCCCTTATTAGATGGTTTTAAGTTGGTGAAGCTGAGTTGATAGGACCAGACTTAGTTCATCAAGTTCAAGAGAGGTTGAAAACAACACAGAGTTGTCAAAAATCCTACACTTATGTTAGGAGAATGGAGTTAGAGTTTGAGATAGATGATTGGGTATACTTGAAAGTTTCACCCATGAAGGGTGTTATGATATTTGGTAAGAAGGGAAAGCTTAGTCCCCGATATATTGGCCCTTACCGAATATCCAAAAGAATTGGTAATGTAGCTTATGAGTTAGAGCTACCTCAAGAGTTAGCAGCAGTTCATCCAGTATTTCATATTTCCATGTTGAAGAAGTGCATGAGAGATCCTTCACTTTCGTACCAACTAAATATATTGGTATCAAGATAGCTTGTCTTATGAGGAGATCCCAGATTCTAAACCGCCAAGTTTGCAAGTTGAGGACAAAAGAAGCAGCATCAATCAAAGTTATTTGGAGAAATCAGTTTGTTGAGGAAGTTACTTGGGAAGCTGATGAGGATATGAAGAAGAGATATCCACTTCTCTTTGAACCCGGAGAAATTCCAGATCAAGGTACTAATTCTCTTCTCAGTACTCTTTAATTTATAAACTGGATGTATAAGATTTGCATATTGGGTGCCTAATTTGATGTTACGCCCTTATCTTACTAAGAGTACTCTCATTAGAGGACGAATGTTCCCAAATGGGAGATATTGAACATCTCGCTAATTGAAAGAGCTAGAATTAGAAAGAGTCGTTTTGGGAAAGAATGAAAAATCTGGAAAAATTGGTTAACTAAAGTTAAGTATGAGGTTTTGGTCAACTTTAAATGACCATAACTCCTAGATCATGATGTGTTAGGTGTGCTACAAGATAACGTAGAAAATATCTTGGAATTATCTTTCCAACGCCGCTGAGTTTACACGATTCTGAGTTCGTATGAGAGAGATATGCCTATTTGAAGTTGGATTGTCTAGATAATGAAAGTCAAAACTGGATTTTTAAAGGGTATTTTGGTTTTTCCCATACCCAATTCAATTATTTCGTTTTTGGTAATTACTTAGGGGTCTAAATTGATTTGGATTCAATTTACGCTTTTGAAAAACAAGTTAGGGTTTTGAGAGAAGAGAAAAGAAGAGGAGGAGCAAGAATCGTCAAGTTCTTCAAGAATCGCTTGTGGATTTCATCAAGGGGTGATCCCTACGTGGTATGTGAGATCACATAGCGTTGGGTTAGTTCACCCATGCGCCAAGCATGATTTATTTCAGCATATTATCGTTCTTGAGATTAGAAAAAATGACTTTCTTGATGAGTATCGTTGAAAGTTTTGTTTGAATCTTGATTGTTGGAGTTGTTGAGTAGTTCCTTGAGTTGATTCATGAAATTAGGCGTTATTTTGGGTATATTCTTACATATTTTGGTTATGCAGTCGAATCTAAGTGTTTTGGGAAAGATCCAATTGAGTTTAGAGGTTTAAAGTTGAAAAAAGAGTAAGGAAAAATGTCAAAATCTGGGCAATAGGGTGGGGCGCCATGCCACTCAGAGCACCCACATCAGTATCTGAAATTTCAGCTGTGGTGCCCAACGTCACTCAGAGCGCCAGGGACGCCAGGTTCTCCACTCTTTCCCACTTCTTTCCGTATAAGTTCCCTAGCAACGTATCTATGTTTCCTAGTTAATTTCTACACTCTAAGGTAAATCTAAACATCATGAAACCATACATAAACATGAGATCATGAGCCTTGAATCCATAATTCAATTCAAGTAAAGTTAAGAGTCAAGTCAAGTTGAGTTCAAAGAGTTTTCCAAAAGTCTTTCACAAACATTTTAACTTTGTTTTAGGACTTGAGTTTCGAGTTGAGTAAAGAGTAAAGAGTAAAGAGTTGAGTTCATTTATTCAAAAGATTATGCGGGAACTAAGTAATCCCAAGAGTTAAATGTTTTCACATTTAAACAAGAGAGGAAACACCGATTTCCAAGAGAGCTTTTAAGCTAAGTTTTGAGTAATTATCTCAAATCAAAGAAAGAGTTTTTTTAAAACACATGAGCTGAGTATATTTTAGGAGTAGTATTGAGCATCGATATGTGGATGAAATCATAATAACTCAATGTCTCCATAAACCATGTAGTCATCGTGGATAGAAAATGATCATACTTTTTAGATGATTCCTTAGTGCTTTTAAGCATAGACTAGTGGATCCACTTAGTTGAGGCGTTCTATATCTTGGCAAGTTATAGGACAGTTCTGGCAGCGTGGGCGAGACGTTGTATCATCACATTAGCTCATAGTAATGGTTGTCGGTTAGAGAAACTCTCACAGTATTATATTATTATATGTCTAAGTTGAGTTGTTATTGTATTTTTCAATACATTGAGTTGTTGTTTACTGTTTTAAATACTTTGTATAAACTGCACATTTATTGTCGTTTTACTTTGAGTTTGAGTTTGAGTTGGGTATTCTCGAGTTGAGTAAATCCAATGTAAGTGTTCTTTCCAAATTCAGTTCAAAACTTACGTCATGTTTAGCTTTCTACTCGCATGCTCGTACATTTAATGTACTGATGCCAGTTGGTCTGCATCTTATTATGATGCAGATACAAATAATCAGGATCAGCATACAACACATCATTGATCCAGTTGAACATCTTAGAGTTAGTTAGTAAGCCTTCTTGCTTCCGAAGGATTCCCTTTTATTGCTTTTTTAGTCAGTTGTTAGGATAATCAAGGTCTTGTCCCGACATCCCTCTTAGTATTTAGAGGCTTCATAGACAATTAGATATGAGTTCTTTAGTCTTGTATTTCAGATGTTTTGCTAAAATACTTGAGTTGCCATTTTAGCTAATTTGAATGTTTATCCTTAAAACGTTCTAAGTTTATTTGAGACAATTATTTAAAGTGCATTTGAATCCTTGTATTATACTACAAGAAACTGTACTTTCAGTGGTGAGAGAAGTCGCTACTAAATCCTAAAAAATCGTCACTGAATACTTTCAGTGGCGACTTTTGTGTCGTAGCTAGTACTTCCATAACTAAATGTTATTTGTGATGACTATGGATAGTCGTCACTAAAAACACAAATTAGTGACGATTTTAGTCGCCACCTAAAGCTCAATGAAAACTCTAACGAACCAGTTCCATTTCAATAGGTCGCCCCTACAAATAGGCCTTTAGTGGCGACATCAATCGCCACAAAAACTAATAATATTTTTAGCAACAACTATTGTCGCTGCAATAGCCACTTACTTTTAATGGCAACCATTTGTCGCCACTAAAACATAATTTTTCAACAAATTTTTTTTAATGCTAATAGATTTTCGATTATGACCTAATATTCTAAAATAAATATGTAGGTGTATTTCTATACATATTAAACGCATCCAATATTACTACGGAATGCACCAAAAACATTCCTTGAATCGAAATATCAAAGGTCTACCACTAAAAAGTCAACCAAAGATATTCTCCTATACATAATGTGTTATTGCACATTTTATGCATTTACATATGAAAAAGATAAAACATATAGTCATCAAATTCCACCTTGATCAATGTCATTCATGATTGTTTTAAAACAGTGTCCCTGTTATTAAGAAAAACACAAAATCACTTTTATAATCTAAGAAAGAAAAAAGGGAGACCACAAGAATATTGGAGCATATTAAAAGAATGTCAAACACATTTTAAAAAGTAAAAATGGTAAATTAAGCAATAGCACATACTTTCCTGTAAAAACTAGATTCACCAGCACAAGTCATGATAGATAACTCACTTTCATGTTGTAACTCTGAAAATCATAAAGAATAAATATTATAATTGACAACATCTCCTGTTGGTTGTTATCTTGTTTTATCTTTTAAGAATGGAATCTTCGTGACATTAAGCAATAAAAAGGAAAATTCATGGAGTTCAAAGATACGTGTTTCTCCACTAACCAGGGAAATTAAATACATTCAAAGAAAGCTAACTTGTCCATTAGAACCATATGCAGATTACAACGAAGTTTCCTTCTTTACATTACCGCCACAATTACTAAGGGAAAAAGTGTTAATTGCAGAAGCGATAAAGGTTGATATCTTTTTGTCATAAAAAAAATAAAGGCTGATGTCATTTTAAGAAAAAATTAAAGTAATCTATCTTATGCTTATGATGTCATTCAATAGTTGGTCTTATTAGTGTAGTTTTAGCTATGGAAATCAAGTTTACCTTAGAGAAAATGTGGGCACTAAATGACGGTATACTTAGAAAGAAATGCAGTAAAAAAAATGGGTAAGAAGATAACAGTCAAAGATAGAAAGACTCCAGTAACTGTTACGTTCAAGAGACTGCTTATTGTTGATTACAACACAAGTAAATTGACTAGACAATCTCCCACTAATTATATATTAAGAAAGAATGTGAATTTGTTGGTAAATATACTTCAAGGTGTATTCATATTAATGTTGCAGCTAGGAAGAAGTGTAATGAATGAAAGTTGTTAAATTAGAATATTAGAAGATCAATCAGATAAAACTTGTTGATCAATCGGACAAAACTTGTTTAAAAGAAGCAAGAAGCCTACCACATAACAAACTAGCATCTAAAATTCCTTACCAGCAAATTGGTGTAGATCTGCATATGAGATTGGTCCACCTTTAAAATTTGAATCTATAACCTTCTTTGACTCCTCCAACAAATTCAAAGCAGAAGCAATCCCTTTATTTTCTGGTCTGTTGATCTCTGAGCTTCACACAGAGAAGAAAAGTAGAAGGAAGATTAATAGAAGTCAAGGTAATATCATGAATGAACTTTCAACAAAAAATGACATCTAATCCTATAACATGATGTTTGAAGCAAGGTAATAGCGTGAATCAAATTTCAGCAACAAATGAGACCTCATCCTATAACATCTACTTCATGGAGAGACTATAAATAGAAAAGATAGGAGGAATGACCTTGACGTTTTGTTGCTAGTATACTACTGCATATATATCCAAGAACCAAAAGAAATTTCACCAGCTTGGTTGATATGTCTACTCTGTTTTAATCTGTAAAACTTATGAGATTCTAGGTAAGTTTTATTTGCTTCGAGAAGAAGGTAACAAGCATCCCTCAACGATTCTCCAAATATAGTCCTTAAACTTAGTTTAACTAACGCTACAAAGGATTATCTATTTGATTATTATCATTGCCTGTTTTTAAAGAAAGTATGAATAGAAATGATTTTCTTAGAAAGGAAACATATAACTGTTTCAAACACTTGTAAACTTAAAATGGAAGACACAGGTCCTATGCAAGTTTAATATGCTAAAATAGAAGTTTTGCATGCGTGCTCTTCTAAACAGTGGGACGGAAGGCAAACTTAATTCTTTATGAGTCTTTGCTAGATAAATCTTAGCCTCTAAGTTTTACAACTCTCAAGTCCCTAAGTCAAGTCTCTTATGTATAGAATCAAATAACTCTCAAATATGAAAGTACTATATTAACTAGCTTAGAAAAATGGGTAGATTATTAGTCAAAAACAAGTAAATAGATAGACATCAAGCAGAAACGAGTAGCCACAATTTCATATTGATGAAGTTAACAAATAAACATTTTTATTCTAAGATATATGATCCATATTATGCAATTCTAGAAACCGCAATAGATATACTATTGAACGAAATGATTGATACGCTAGCGATATGTTGAGGACCGACATAAGAACAGAAACAATGACTCAACAGACTGTTCCTCATCAGTAGTAGACCCTTCAGGTTTAAAACTGTAATTGAAAGTCTTAGTTTTTGACTCTACCACAATATTCTCAACATCTTGCCATTTTTTTTGGCATCCTCCATTTCTAGTCACTCACTCCAGTTCGACAACTAGCATACAATTCTAACATATTCATTTAAATATTATTTCTAACACATGGAAAACTGACAAAAATGAGGAATAAATTCGTCCAACAGATTTGTGGAAAAATAAAACCCCAAAGAAGATACCGTTCACCCATCGCAAGAGAGTAAGCATGTCAAGTCTTGTTGCTTCCTATCTAATTTCTGAGATGGACAAAGTTTACAAGGATTTGGAATTTAGGAATAGTAGAAATCATCTCAGCAATTTTGTGATCCCTCACTACCAAAGAGAAACTAAGAAAAATATGAGTGGAAGCGGCGAATTTGACGTAGTAGCCCTAAAAATTGGGGACGAATTTGGTGCGAGCAGAGGAGGGAATTGGAGGAAAAGGGATAAGTGTGGTGTTATATGGAAATCTGCGTTTTGAAATTGGAGGAGCAATTCATTTAGGGTTGTTTTTAATTATCTTTATTCTTTATATTTTTATTTGTTTTGTTTTCTCCTTTTTTATTTTTTTTGAATTATCTATCTTAAGAAATTAAAATGATTCTTAATGAACAGCATAGTAAAAACAAAAAAAGTCGCTAACTATTAGCAAAATTACTTTATAAATTTATTTAACTAACTCTACACTATAATTTATATTACTTTAAAAACATGAAAGTCCTTAAAAATATTGACTGAAATTTTTATCTTAGTTAAAAGATTGACAATTTACAAAATTATCATTCATTATTTTTCTTAAATTATTAATTAATTATCTTTATGATATTTAAAACTATGAAGTCCAAAACTATATGATAAGAGTAAAATTATCTTTTATCACAGAAGATAGAAAGTAATATAAAATCACGTTAGAAAACAATAGGAATTTCGCCAGCATTATTTGGACTAAAATTTGGCACTACAAAATCCACATTTTATTTTTCTAGTATTTAACAGCTCAAATACATTTTTTTTAGGAATTTCGTGATGACAACATAATGTGGTAAATAAAATAAATAAATTATATTAAAGAAAGAGGCTCACATTTTTTAAAATAACTTTTTAACCTTCATATATGAAATTTTGATTATTCCCATAGATATAATATTTATTTTAATGTCAACTGCTATTTTTTTTAAAAAAAAATATTTTGTTTTTCTTCTATACAGTTATTTTGATTGACGTTAAACACACCGTGCACAACACGTACTCTAAACTAGTTATTAAAACTTTGCTATTTTTTATTTTTTTTTGCATGTGTTTAAATATGAAATTGCGATAAGTATTGATTTTTTATTACTAATAAAAGGATCAAAATATACGATACATTCACCACAACTATTATAAAAATGTTACTTCCAATTCAAAAGAACACTCAAATATCAAAAGAAAAGAATAGTTACGGCATAAAATGTCGCTATTAAACATGAACATTTAGTAGCGATAAAGTCGCCACAAAACACCTTTAGCAGCGACATCTTATTGGTCGCCACTAGTACTTCTTCAACCAAAATTTATTTGAAAATTTTAGTTCAATTTTGTGGCGGCCAAAACATAGTCGCCACTAAAAGTGCTACTTTTAGTGGCAAGAATTAGGGTCGCACGCTTTTTTTATTTCTTTTATTTACTATATTTTTTATACCTAGGAAAATACAATTTCTTAGTTCTGTCTTATTTCGGAGTGAAATACCTAAAAAAAAAAAAATCGTGGTCGGGAAGGTTAGAGTAGCCAAAGCCATTGGAATTTTGATTTTATACATTGAAAAAATTCGTTTTGTTATTAATAGACTAGGAAGGGGGGAAAGAATAACTGAAAGAAAGGCAATCAATTAGTTATTCGTCAAAGTTTCATTTATTCAATGACCAGAATTAAACGGGGATATATAGCTCGGAGACGTAGAACAAAAATTCGTTTATTTGCATCAAGCTTTCGAGGGGCTCATTCAAGGCTTACTAGAACTATTACTCAACAGAAAATAAGAGCTTTAGTTTCAGCTCATCGGGATAGGGATAGGAAAAAGAGAGATTTTCGTCGTTTGTGGATCACTAGGATAAACGCAGTAATTCGCGAAAGGGGAGTATCCTATAGTTATAGTAGATTAATACACGATCTATACAAGAGACAGTTGCTTCTTAACCGTAAAATACTTGCACGTAATACCATAACCTTTTGCGGCAACTTTTCCAAGTCGCTGCAAATGCTCGTGCTTTTCTGGCAACTATGGGAGTTGCCACTAAAGGTCGCCGCAAGAAATCACAATTCTTGTAGTGATATATGTACTTAAATAGCAAATCTTCCATTATACTGAACACACCCTAAAAGTGTTGTTCTTCAATTATACTTGATATCAAATTTTAGAATAAATAGTGGCTTGAACACACACTCAAAGTGTTATTCTCTGATATGTTTTCTTAAATGTAATGTCTATATAAACTTTATTCTATGATACTAAAACTTTATTTATTCTAAGATACTTTTCTCAATGCGCACTATTTCATGTTAGTAATATAGGCAGGTATGCAGTTAATCTATATATAGTATACCCATATAGAATTTAATATTCACCATCTCTCATATTCCTTCACCTTCATAAAAGTTAAGCACAACAAAATAATTTAAAAAGAAACTCAAGTACACTCCAACTAGTCCATTTTGAATCAGGTAATTTTTAAATATCTTATACAATATCCCATCCAATACACTACAACAAATAAATAATTTTACGAGAATATTATAATTGTTACTATATTATATTTAACGGTATTAATATAATGTAGGTAATCAATAACCAACATTCTAGATAAATGTGGTTAAGTAAGTAGTAATTGTCTCAATTGTACCTAAAGGTTCCATCTCCTAAACCTAATACTAATATGCTACTTATATTGATTATAAGGTATTTTATTTATTTGAGTAGTAAGTTGTAAGATATATATGATTTAAATTTCTCTTATTTGATGTATTTTAGTAGACCCAGTTCTTGAGCCCCTTTGTTTCAATTTGTTTATCTTTGTTTAACTCCATATTTTTATATCACGGTATGTAAAATAGTGGGATAGAACTTTATTATTGTCATCTTTCATGTTTCTTGATTCATCACTTTTTTAATTTGTAAAAGCGTCTAGAGAGTTTTTATCAAATTAAAATTCTACGAACTATACTTAGTATTGTGTTGTAACTTCTACTTGTGACTTACATAACAACACAACATATCCAGTGTAGTCCTACAAATTAAGTGGGGTCTGGGAGTGTACACAGACCTTACCTCTACCTAAGAGTTGAGATAAAGAGACTATTTTTGATATATTTTTTATACTAGCAGAACACTACTACAATAAAATAATATTATAATTGAACTACACGAAATCATAGATAGCAACAAAAATCGAAGAATAATTAAGAAACTACAAGACTGTACAGTCCTGTGACTACGAGTAAGGGTAACAAGAAAATGCAGTCCTACTTACTAGTATGGCCGCACTCTTATACCTACTAATATTCTATCCTAATTTGTGTCCTACACATCTTCCTATCATAACGTTTTAACAAAAAAATATCAAAAATTAACTAAACCACAAATTATGAAGTATAATAAAATAATCAAAAATTGATATGATATAAATTTTATAAAATAAGTGATCAAATCTAAAATTGACCGAACCCCTACCCTACACGTATCTAGATACTATCTGTTGGGATATATACTATTAACCATGTGTTAAGAAATAATATTTATTATAGAATAAATATTTGCTCAATTTTAATAGATCATATATTCGTTTATGGTGTCTATTTACTTATATAGTAGATGATTTAGTGTGTAGAGTTTTAGCTTATACACAGAAGATTAAATCATCGGTTCTTATAAGTATAAAGTTTTTTGTTCACAATCTAGGATGGAAATTGGACATGCCATCGGTACGATTGTAGCACAAGATTATAGGTAATTTATCTTGATTATGGGAACGGTATAGTTCCAACTTCTTGTGCTAGTGCATTTTGTATGTATTGAACGGGACC
>NC_064283.1:67535218-67544666 GCF_019186545.1 Solanum stenotomum | reverse complement strand
CCCCCCCCCCCCCACACACACACACCATTTCAAAAAAAAGACATTAAGTTTGTTTTTAAAATTAGTTTCAACTCCAAACTTTTATTTTTTCCCCCATCTCACCCCCCCCACCAGCCCCACCACCCCACCCTCCCCCCCCAAAAAAAATAAGTTTATTTTCAAAAAATATTTTCAGTTTCAATTCAAAAATTATTTTCTACTCTCTAGTAAAAATAAAAGATATTTTCTCAAAAATATTTTTCATTCATAAATCAAACACACAAAAATCTTTTTCGGAAAATATTTTCTACCCACCAACCAAACATGAGAAAATAAGTCCAAAGTCTACTTATTTTTCAGGAAAACATTTTCCTTCCTACCAAACACACCCTTAGTCATTGTTATTTTATTTTCTTATTGTCAATCATTATTTAGTTTGATACTTATTTTACAGTTTAATTAATTTGAATTTTTAATGGAGTATCTCATTTTGACAAGTGAATTTATTTTTAGGACTTAAACTTGAAGTCTTTAATCAACGAGGAAAAAGTAATTACAAATTTAGGGTGTGTTTGATATGGAAGAAAACATTTTCTGGAAAATTTGTGGAAAATGTTTTTCAATTTTTTCATGTTTGGTTGACCTTAAATGTTAAAAATGTTTTTTTAGATCAACTCATTTTTCTCAAATTTTAAGAAAATTCCTTTAAAAATTAAGGAAAACATTTTTCTAAACTCTACTTCATCCTTTAATTTTTTTTCTTACCCTACCCATACCCCGTACCCAACCTTCCCCATTCAAAAAAGAAATTAAATTTTTCAAATTTTCTTATTTTAAATCTCAAATTCCAAACCAGCCGCCCCTCGCTCCCCCCCCCCCCCCCCCCCCCCCCCCCCCCCCCCCCCCAACCAAAAAAAAAATAATTTAAATACTATTTTTGAATATTTTTTCATATTTTAAGATTTTTTTACCTCACCCAATCCCTACTACCCCTAAACCCCGCCCCCCCAAAGAAAAAGTTGCTTTTTAAAAATATTTCAATTTTAAAAAAAAAATTTACGTCACTCCTCCTGCCACCCCCACCCAGGCCAACCCCTTCCCCCGCCACACCCGTCAATTTTTTAATTTTTTTAAAAATATTTTTTAGAAATATTTTAAATTTAAATTTTTTTTTAATTTCATACGTTCAAAGATATGTATACACAAAAAAAAATAAGTGGACTTTAATAATCATAATATGAATAAGTGATTATTGGTAAACGCCATTTATGAGTTTATTTAAACACAAAAGAAGAAACAGCCAAACCAAAGAGGTAATTTTCTTCATTTTTTCGTTCTTTGCTAAAACACTATCAATTTATTATTACACCTCAAGTTGAAGGACATGACTCAAATGGATAATCTGCATTTTGTTTAAGAGATTCTTAGTTATCGTTATTTTATTATTCTCATGATTCTGTGTTTAATTTGATACTTACTTTATTTTAGAGTTTAATTAATTCAGATTAACGATAGAAAATCTCATTTTGGAAAGTAAGGCAGTTTTAGGATTTAAATCAATTGGGAAGGAGTAATTACCACTACTTAACTACAATTTCTGTTGGTTACTATTTTGTGTGTTCTTTTTTGATTTGTGTTGTTAGTTTCTCAACCCATAACGCTACTAGCAGGCGTATAACTCTGCCTCTCCTATGAATTGAAATTAAAAAAATGTGTCTTTTGTAGGAATTACGTACCGTTCAAGAAAGAGGGATGACTCACTTCATTGAAACTGAAATAAATGAGGTCTCTCTCAACTATATAAATTTAGTTTTATTTCATTAGCCCTTGGCAATTAAATATAGAATGTTTGAGACTATTATTTTCTAACCATGATTTTATACCTTTTGGGTTTTTAATTTGAGGTCTCTCTCAACTATATATCATTTTTTTTTAAAAGTATAGATCTATCCAATCTAGAACACAAAGTTGATAGTATTAAAAGAATATGTAATAAACATTTTAAATTTCTTACTCTTTTACATTACAGATAGAAAGGAGGAAAGAGCATCATTTGTTGGAGATAAAGGAGACAAACGACATAATTGATGATATGTTTAAGTATTTAGGCAATTCATCTACTGAATCGTCTATGATATACAAAGTGGCTACGTGAATTAAATCCAGATGCATATACACCAAAGATGGTCTCTATTGGTCCTTACCATAAGACAAATGATCGACATGGTCCAATGGAAGAGCAAAAACTATTGTACCTACGATGATTTCTTGGACGGAAGGAGGGGCTTGATTTGAATAATTGCATCAGTGAATTGCATAAACTAAAGGAGGAAGCACTAAAGTGTTACGAAGATATAAAACGTACAGCTGCACGGGACTTATGATAATTTTCTCTCAATGTTGTTGCTTGACGGTTGTTTTGTAGTTGAGTTTATTCGAGAACATTGTGAAATGGTTCCAAAAGGAGAAGCCGGGATTATCATTAATAATCGTGCAAGTTACATATTTCGAGACTTAATGTTACTAGAAAACCAACTTCCTTTCTTTGTCGTCAACAAGCTTCATTCCATGACAAAGCAAGTTAACGAATCATCACTGGTAATACTGGTGAATAATTTTGTATAAAAATTTCGGTGGCATGCTAAAAAGGACCTGTCATCGTTTAGCGAGACGGAATGTAATAATATTGGAAATATAAAGCATTTAATTCATCTACTACACATATTTTCATGTAATGAGATTAATCCCAGGGAAAAAATCAAAATGTATTGCACTCGTGAGGTTATGCCAAATGCAACAGAGCTTTCCGAAACTGGAATTAGCTTTGCAAAGGGTAGTGATATAACAAGTTTATTGGATATAAAGTTTGAGAGTAGTGGATTGATGACAATTCCTTGTTTAACAATCGAACGTGATACGGAAACCCTCTTGCAAAATGTCATTGCTTATGAAAAACAATCATCTGATGTACAATTATCTAAATATTTCAGCCATTATGCTGTTTTCATGGATAATCTTATCGACTCAGAAAAAGATGTGAATTTGCTTCGCTAGGAAGGAATCATAGTGAACTTGATGGGAGACGACAAAGACGTGGCTAGCCTCTTCAACAAAATCGGAAATGCGGTCACGCCGTATCCTGACTTCTATTACAATGAGGAATTCAAACAAGCAATTGAATATAGTGAAAAACCATGGAATACAATGAAGGCAAATTTGAAGCACAATTATTTTAGTAGTCCTTGGGTAGGAGCTTCAACTGTGGCAGCCATCATACTCCTCATACTCACAACTATACAGACTATTCTAGCTTTCACAGGTTCCGTTAAGTAAGTAGGAGTAACCGTCTCAATTGTAATGTTAAGACAATCTTGGCTAAACCATCTGCTACATGGTTTGCCTCCCTGTCCCAAGCTTTGTATTTTGTCTTCAATGATTTGAGTGAACTTCTTGTTATCATCAGACTTGAGATTTTTTGTCCTAGTAGATCTGGGAAAGGAATATTGTAGCATCTCGCTAATTGAAGGAACTAGAAAGAAGTTAAAATTTGGAAATAGTCATTTTTGGAAAGAACTAAAAATCTGGAAATTTGTTATGTTAAGTTTGGGTTTTTGGTCAACTTTAAACAATCATAACTCATAACTCAGGATGAGTTAGGTGTACTTCCAGATACCATAGGAAAGATCTCGGAATTATCTTTCCAACGCAGTCGTGTTTGTTCGATTTTAAGTTCGTATGAGTGAGATACGCCCATTGAAAATTGGGTTGTTCAATTAAGGAAAGTTTAATCCGGGTTTTTGAAGGGCATTATGGTCTTTTCCATACCCCATGACTTAATTTCATTTTTTGGTAATTAATTGGGGTCTAAACTGATAGGATTCAGTTTACGCTTTTACCATATTGAGTTAGGGTTTTAGAGAAGAGAAGAAGAAGAGAAAGGAGGAGAAGGAGCAAGAATCGTCAAGTTCTTCAAGAATCGCTTGTGGATTTCGGCAAGGGGTAATCCCTACGAGGTATGTGAGTTCACACATCGTTGGGTTCGTTCACCCACGCGCAAAACATGTATAATTCAGCATGAATTTGTCCTAAAAGTTGAAAGTTTGAATGTTCTTGATGCGTGTTTTTGAATTTACTTTCGTTCTAGAATGTGGGATGAGATTGAGGAGTTCTTGAGAGTTTAAGGTCAATTTTAGAGTTGTGTTTGATTAGATTCTTGTGTACATATGCTGGATATCTGAATTATCTAAAGGGAATTTGAGAAGAATAATCGAGTTTAAGCGAATTGGGGTCAAAAAATGAAGAAGGAAAAAGTCAGCAGAATCTGGGTACCAGGTCTGTGTCGCGGACCTGTTCCTCAGAATGGGAAAAAGTTTTCCTCGCGGAGCGGAGCGGTCACGGATCGTTCTGCCTCAAAATTATTTCGCGACCAAATATTTAAATACTCTCTGCGTCGCGGACTTGCTTCCAGATAGTGATTTCTTGATCTTTTCTCGTGTTCAACTATCTAAAAACACTCCTAAACATCATGAGATCTTTTCCATCACAAATCTCAATCCTTGAATTCATAATTCAATTCAAGGATCAGTTAAGAGTCAAGTCAAGAGAAGTTCATAGAGTCTTCCAAAAGTCTTTTACAAATTATTTAACTTTGTTTTAAAACTTGAGTTTTGAGTTGAGTAAAGAGTAAAGTTGAAGTTCATTTCTTCAAAGTATATGGGGACTATGTATTCCTAAAGAGTTAAAATGTTTTCACATTTAAACAAGAAAAGGAAACCTTGATTTCCAAAGAGCCTTTGAGCTAGTTTTCAGAAAAGAGTGCTTTCACAATTAAGCAATAGAGGAAACTTTGATTTCCAAGATAGCCTTTGAGCTAATTTTTTGAGAAATTTTCTCAAATCACGTAAAGAAGTATGTTTTTAAACATAAGAGGTAGTATCATATTTTCGGAGTAGTATTGAGCACCGATATGGGGAGAGTTCAGACAACTCACAGCCCTCATAAACCATATAGCCACCATGGGTAGAAAATGGTCATACTTTTTAGATGATTCATTAGTGTTTTTCAGCATATACTAGTGGATCCACTTAGTAGTTCAGGTTCTATACCCTCGGCAAGGTATAGGACGGCTTTGGCAACGTGAGGCAAAACGTTGTATCATCACAATAGCTCTTACGTGATGGTTGTCGGTTAGAGAAAATCCCACAGAGGTAATTGTATTCTTATATACATAGTTTATTTGTATTTTTACATACATTTCAGAGTTATAGTGTATCTTTGCATACACACAGAGTATTATTGTATTTCCAAATACACAGAGTTGGCATACATGTTTTAAACAATTTTTCTTTATATTACGCTTGTTTTATACTACTTTATATTGAAATGAGTTCAGTTAAGTTGAGTTGAGTTGAGCCAGGTAAGTTCTTCAGTTCCTTTCAAGCTTATGTCTTGTTTTAGAATTCCTCTCGCATACTCGTACATTCAATGTACTAATGTCATTTGTCCTGCATCTTCTTATTATACAGACACAGGCAACCATGATCAGCATCCAGCCATCGTTGATCCAGTTGAGCACTCAGAGTCTTGTGGTGAGCCTCATTGCTTTCCGAAGGATCCCTTTTTATTGCTTCAATATTATTATTAGTTCATTAGGATGTCGTGGGTCTTGTCCCGATATCCATCTCAGTTGTTTAGAGACTTCATAGACAGTCAGATGTTTGTTCTTGAGTTTCTATTTCCTATTTTAATAGTTGAGATTTGAGTTGCCATTTTTGGCCAGTGAATGTTATCTTGATACATTCTAAGTGTTTATTGAACAGTTCAGTTTACTTTTAAAAGTACTTTTTCATGAGTTAAGTCTTCAGCTAAGTAAGTAGCCAGACCAAGGGTTCGCTTGGGGCCAACAGTAGTTCTCAAGTGCCGGTCCTGCCTAGGGTATAGGCTTGGGGCGTGACAAACTATTGTCCTTTCAGGATAGGGGAAACTTTTTCCTTATAGGTTTGGGACTGCTTGGGTTCTATATATAGGAATGGGATGTTGTTGGAGATTCTAAAGTATTGTGCAGGATTTACAATATAGTCTTGAAAGTATTGTATAGTTTCTTCTTTTCTTTCATAGAAAACTCTCTCTGCTTTTGCTTGAATGATTAGGCCTAGCCAAATCTTATTAAATTCTTGTGTTTTTTTTTTCTTTTCTATTTTCTTTATTTGTGATTGTATGCTAGTTAATCCACGATATTTCCGCGATAATATATAACACATTGATTAATTCTTCCAAAATATATCCTCTTACCGGAGTTCATATCTTCCTGTTAACTTGATGATTTCCAACAAACAAGTTGACTATATTTAGCCTTTTCATTTTTGAACTTCATCATTTATACCCTTTAAATCAACAAATATGATATGTTTGTTTTCTATGTCTTTTTTCGTTTTAGAAAGGTTCATCCATGCCATTATTTGTTAACTGAAATAGTATAGATGAACCAAATATTTAACGGATGACATTGATGAACCTTTTCCCATTTCTCATAGTTCGATGATATATTTGAGTTTTTCTCTTTAAAAAATAATTTAATTAATGGTGTGATAGAATCATAATTGACCACGTGTAAAAAGTAATTTTGTAAAATCGAAATTGTTTTCAGCTAACAAATAATGGTATGAGTGAGCCTTTTTTGAAACGGAAATGGCATAGATAATCCAAATTTTTAATGGATGCATCGCATAGATGAGCCTTTTTTCAAAGTTCGATTATATATTTGAGCCTTTTCTCGAATTTTTAGTTGTCGGTTTATCCCCAACATGATTTGCAATTGTAAGCATCCGAATGTATAAATCAAATCTTTGATAAAATGTTTGAGGATTTGGCCAAATCATCTTTTAAATCGAGTACCATATTTAAAGTAAATGTGCAGCGACGTGAATCAAATCCAGATTCTTACACACCAAAGATGGTCTCTATTGGTCCTTACCATAAGAAAAATCCTCAACTTGGTCCAATGGAAAAGTACAAACTGTTGTACTTACAACGGTTTCTGAAACGAGAAGAGGGACTTGATGTGCAAAGTTGCATCAGTTGTTTGGAGTTTCTGAAGTAGAAAGCACTAATGTGTTATGACGATATAAAAGACCTCGATACTGATGATAGTCATGAATTTTGCAAAAATGTTATTGCTTAGCTTGATGGTTGTTTTGTGGTTGAGTTTATTCGAGAGTGTTCTGAAATATATCCAGAAGGAAAAGAAAAAATTATCAATTTTGTTGATTACAAATATAATCTTATACTCCGAGACTTGTTGTTACTAGAAAATCAACTTCCATTTTTTATCCTCGAGCAGCTTCATTTAATGACGAGGAAATATTATGAATTACCATTGGAAAAACTGGCGAATACTTTGTTTTGCCATGTTGTGAACTTTGGATATATGTCAGTAACCGGTGATTCATTTCTGATGAATTCCATTTTATTTGATATTGAAAGACGTGATAAGAAACATTTACTTCAAGTAGTACACGTTGTTTCATGTCCGATGATTATCACTTCTTTTTTATCAATTATACCCTCTCATTTTATTGTCATTAATTCAAGAAATGGTTGCTTCAACACATACTTGCGCTATTAATGTCCACTTGACTTTTATATTCCATGACGATCTTTAGCGATAATTAATTATTGATAATAGCTTCGTTTTTACTAAATATATTATTTTAATAGAGGCAATTACTAGCGACAATTACACTTTAGCCTTCTTTGTAAATGTCACTAAAATCTATAACAATATTGGAACTAATGACAATTAAGTAAAGACTTTCGCACTCTTTATTAATGTGCGATTGATTGTAAAAGTCTTTTTTGTTACCGTGACATGAGAGTCATGTTAAATTGGCTGAGTTCTGTTTACAATCTGAGCAGCATGTCCACAATGTGTAAATAAAATTAACTTTGTGGACACTTCCATTCCACTTAGGGATGGCAATGGACCGGAACAGATTTAAATATACTTTTTCAAAATTCATGTGTGGCGAGGCAGGTTGTGCGTTTGGGATAAAAACTCTTTTAAATACACGATTTACACAAATTCTCATACCAATTTGGCACCTGTTTGGGCAATAGTCATATGAGGAGTTAAAAGATTGAAACTGTTATGAATGGCCAAAAAACAAAAAAAAGATATGTTACTACTTGCCATTGATATTTGTTTATTACATCAAATGTAACTAATACAAAATTATCAAAAGACAAAATGTTATTGACATGTTTAAAACAGTAAATATAAAGTTGCATTATAATGCTAGACTGATATATTAATTTTAGTGGTTAAACAAAAACATTAAGCAGTTAAAAAAAAGAAAAAAAAAATTAGCTAAAACCTAATTGCTACGTCTAGTATTTGAGTTTCTTTTAATAATTATGTGGGACGGGACCAGTGGCGGAGGGAGGATTTTCATCAAGGGGGTTCAAAAATAAAATAATTAATCACATAAATAATATCCACAAATAAATTAAACGGGTCGAATCGGATATAAACGGGTCGGATTAAACTGTCGAATCAAGAAGAAAAGGGTTTTTTAATATTTGACTTTATAATTAGGGATTAAACTAATAAATCCTAAATTCCCAATCAGCGTTTTAATTTTTTGGAACTAAACATCATTTTCTGATTGCATTATTCTATTTTTAAATAAATTAAAACGCCTAAAATATAAGCTGATAAAAGAAATGCCTCTGCCCGGATTCGAACACGCGACCTCGCATGCAGTAGAGTGAATTCCTGAACCCCCAACGCCACTGAGCTACGCCTTTGGTGTATGTTCAGGGGGTTCAGTACTATATATATACACGTATATTAAAAATTTAATCTAATATATATAGTGTAATTTTTCGACGAAGGGGGTTCATCCGAACCCCCTTCGTCCTACGTAAATCCGCCCCTGATTGGAATGTTGTTCGATTAGAATATTTGACTTTTGTATTTCAAATTATTTTATTCATTTCAATTTTTGGAAATAGTAAATATATAAGTTCTTTTTTTTTAAAAAAAAAAATCTTCTTACGTTTGCCACCAATATATTATTTTTTTATATAACTAAGTCAAGTTAATATATTATATTTCATATTTAATCAAACAATGTCGTGTCAAAACAATCAACAAAACATATTCAATGATTTCTGTATTTATTTTCTTTTAGAGGCTCATGAGTCATGACTTAGCCAAGTAGGTGCTTTTGAATTTCAGTTTTTGTAATTTAGACTTCGAATGATAGTTCTATTACTTTTACGGTTATACATTGACTTATATATTTAAGTAAATCATATAACTCACCTAAATTATTTTCTCAATTGGTAAAATTCAAAATTCACAGTTCACTCGACAGTCAATTAGAATTTGATATCACTTACGTCTCACTCTAATTTTAAAGCGTGGTAATATCCATATGCTTTATGGAAAGATATATAAAAAAATTTC
>NC_064283.1:67502338-67528305 GCF_019186545.1 Solanum stenotomum | reverse complement strand
TTTTTCACACAAAAATACATAACACTCTTAAAAAGAAATTATTATTTTTTAAAATGAATTATTTTTTGTTAATTTTTAATTTTTTTAACTAAAATTAACTGACACGTGTCGATTTAAAATAAGAAGTTGCATTTGAAGAATATATATAAAATAAAGAAATCATAAAAATAGTATTTCGTGTTAAAATGGAACAGAAAAAATGGAGTTCAAGGGTTAAAATGGAACAAGGCTAAGTTGGAGTGCCAAAATGAAAAATTGGGCCAAGTTTGAGGGGCTGTGTCTGTGTTTGGCCTTCCTATTACTATCCAGTTAATTTACCCAAATGGAGACATAACAATAAAGTTGTCTTGGAACTGAATTAAATAATATGTTTGTACTTTTGTCGAGATATTAAAGAACCTACTCAACTACCTTACTTTTGTAATATTAATTTTATACCTAACTTTATTTTTAGTACTCAAAAAGTAAAATACTGTGGAACATATATATAATATAGTCATTGACTTAGTCAATTCTTGAACCCGTTTGTTTCAATTTATTTATTTTTGTTTAACTCCATTTTACACTACTGTAAAACAGTGGATTGAACTTTTATTATTGTTTGGGAAAAATGATAAATATACCCCCGAACTTTAAAAAATGGTATGTCTATACCCTTCGTTATACTTTTCGTCTATCTCAGTCCCTGTCGTCCAATAATCGGTGCATATTTGCTCCTCCCATTAACGGCACCCTCTTTGTGTACATGTGGCTAAATCCTAAGCCACTACCCGATTGACCATTTCTTTTAACCCAAATTCTAAGAACCCGTCCCATAATCCAATAAACCCACCCGATTTGTGGGTAAAATATACTCTCTAAAATCTAAAGAAAAGACCCAAATCCTCAATCTAAATCCAAGAAACAAAAATCAATATTTCCTCAATCAACCCAATCCATTAAACAAATTAGAATCTGAAGACAAAGAAGAAGATGATGATGAAAAATATGGAAAAGATATAGAAGAGCTTTGTAATAATAGTCAATTTTGTCAAATGTTATTGCTCGATGGTTATTTTGTGATTGAGTTTAATCGAGAGTGTTGTGACATTTATGTTATCAGTTTTGGTGGTTACATATGTCATCAAATATTCCGAGACTTGATGTTACTAGAAAACCAACTTCCTTTCTTTGTCCTCAACAAGCTTCATGACATGACAAAACAAGATGATGAATCATCATTATTGATATTGGTGAATGCTTCAATTGTCTTTTTTGTTGACTTGCCAAACATGATCAGTGAATCCTTTAAAAACACAGAAAATAGTAATATCAAACATTTACTTCATGCCGTTCACATTGCTTCATGTCATGGCAAGAATCCCACGAAAGATTTAAACAATGAAATAACGCGAAATAAGGTCATGCCAAATGCAACAGAGCTTTCCCAAGTTGGAGTTAGCTTCATTAAAGCTGGATTACCTGACAAACTTGGGGATAAAAACAAGTTTATTTGATAGTATAAAGTTCGAGAATGAATTGATGACAATCCCTTGTTTTCAAGTATATGTATGATGGCACAGAAACCATCCTGCAAAATCTCATTGCTTATGAGCAACAATCATCTGATGTACAATATAAGTATTTCACTGATTTTGTAGCTTTCATGGATCATCTTATCGACTCAGAAAAAGATGTGAGTTTGCGTCGCCAGAAAGGAATCATAGAGAACTGGATGGGAGAGGACAAAGAAGTGGCTAGCCTCTTCAACAAAAACGGAAATGGGGTCACTACTTATTTTGACTTCTATTACAAAGAAGAATGCTTAAAAGCATCTGAACATTGTAGAACAAGATGGAATAGAATGAAGGCAAATTTGAGGCACAATTATTTTAATAGTCCTTGGAAAGGAGCTTCAATTGTGGCAGCTATCACACTCTCATCATACTCACAACTATACAGACTATTCTAGCTTTTACAGGTTCCATTAAGTAGCAATTGTCTCAATTATAGTGTTGATGAGCTTATGAGTTTTTCTTTAATTATAATCTCTCTTTATAAGTTTGCTATTAGTTGAATGTAAATTAGTTTATTTCAAGTATCTATTAATCTTGAGGTTTATTAATTGTAGGTGAAAATGCAATTACAATTATAAAATAAAATAAATCTTTAATTTGACGTGAATATCTCGCTTTTTAAAAAAAGATTCAAGCTCATTAGAATATTTTTTTATTGATCTATGAGTAATCTTCTTGACATGTCCCTCAAACAACATTGTATAACTAACTCATGGTAGGGAACTGACAATCACCGTGGCTTAATTAAAGCATGGTTTTGATAAAAGAAAAATAAGTATAAAAAAGTGAAAGAGAATACTTTCTGGAAAATATTATAATATGTCAGTGAGGATTGCGTTTTCTAAAGGTGTTAATGAGATGATTTATAGATAAATTTTAAATTTTCATCTTTATCTCACTCTCTCCAATTCTTTCTGCTTTTGTTCTTCTTTCATTTCTTTAAATCTTAAATTGTTTGATAAGATTTCATTTTTCTGATGAAGATGATACAAATTGATTTTTTTTTTGGGCAAAAGTCGATATTATTTTTTATACAATTATGATAAATGATTAGTAATAGAAAGAAAATGAAGGCAATGGATAAAAGGGTTTGATGCTATCCGATTGAAAGAGGAATGAATTTTTAGCTTGGGCAGCCATGGCACACTACCTGGCCGAAGAGGTAAGATTGAATGGAGAAGAATTAAAGAGGTGAGGACGATGATTTACTGATGAAAAGGAAACAAGATTTGACAAAGTAGAGGGGTTGCCGTGGGTGGGTCATGGGTGGTTGTTATTTTTTTTCAGAAAATTCTTTTTTTATTTTTTAAATAAACTAAAATAGATGTCTTTTAGAATTTCATTTTTTAAAATAAATTTTTGGACTTAAATGCCACATGTGATCATTTAATTCATCAATTTGTTATGTCATACACATCTCATATTTTTGACTGATTGTCAAAAAAATGTCAAATATGTATCAATTTTAAGTGTCATAAGTGTTCAACAGATACAAGCTTTAGTTGAGGTATCTAAATGAAAAATGCAGATAATTTTAAGTGATTGTCGATGACTTAAGCCAAATATATATATATATATATATATATAAGCTTTTATTGATACATTTGAGAGTGTAGTTCGGTGGGAACGGTCAACTGTTTCATATTATTTGATCATGTTGATTTGACATTTTTCTTAAAATTATTAAGAATAATATGAGAAAAAGTACTCCCTCCGTCCCATTTTATGTGGTACTTTTTGGATTTCGAAATTCAAACAAGTCTATCTTTGACCGTAAATTTTTCTTAGATCTTTTAAACATTTTGAATTATCAATTATTGTGAGTTATAGTACTTTTTACGTAGTTTACAAATATATAAATTTTATTTCAAAAAAATTGAAGATTTCATACGCAAATTTACTGTCAAACTTAAATTGTTTGACTCTCGAAAAATGAAAAGTGCCACATAAATTGGGACAGAGGGAGTAATAAAGTTTTTTTAATTTATTAAAATAAATAAGTAAAATAAATTATTTATTTTTAATATATATACAAATAAAGTAAAATAAAATGAATAGACTAATTGAAGAAGACGTAAGCAAATTAAAAAACGTGCTTAGCTTCTTTCTTTTGTAAAATTATGTTGTGGACAACTTGTAAAATTAATTTTTGCATCTAACTTTTTATTTGCAGTAAAAGTAAATAAAAATGAACAATATAACTAGACATTGAAATGAAGTGAAAGGGGAAGCTTTAATATTTAGTTGACCACTTACAATTCTAAGTTGCTTAACTGAAGCTATACTAATATTTTCTCCCTCTCATATTAATCGTTATATTTTTTTCACATTATTTAAGGAATGTGAAACTTAATTTAACAAAGGTGATTATTGAACTTATGTGAACAAAGTTCCATATTTGTTTGTTACTAAAAGAAAAAGATAAGTTCCGTATAAGTGCTTAGTATTATTAATTGTGTATGACCAATTAGTGGTGCGTTGAATCTGATAAAATGACTAAAATGTTATTAATCGCCCTATTTTTTTTACTTATGTATTATATAAAAAAAAAGTCTGGTAATTATGTATTATACAATTAATTTACTCAAAAGGAGACAGAAATAAAATCATCTTGTACTTTTGTTGTGATATTAAAGAATCTACTCAACTATCCTATTTTGGAGTAATATTAATTTTGCACCTAACCTTTTTATTTGGTACTCAAAAGTAAAGTATCATAGAATAAATATCTAGTCATTGACTTGTGTCAACGGTTCTCTCAATTTTTTGTCTATCATTTACCAAAAACACATTTTAAGTTTAAAGGTGCAAAAGTAAAGCAAATATCGAATACATTATGAGTAAAACATATTTTATATATTAAAGGGAAAAGGGCCTAATATACCCCTCAACTTTGTCATTTAGAGTTGATATGCCCCTTGTTATGAAAGTGGCTCATATATACCCTTACCGTTATACAAACGGCTCACATATACCCCTATCGTTACAAAATGAGCTCACATATACCCTTCATTTAACAGAAGTGAAAAAATTAGTTTTAAATTTATATTTTTGATTTTTAATTTTCTTAAAAATTAGTTAGGGGTATATATGATTCTTCTAGCAAAGTTCAAGATATATTTTAATCTTTTTCATACATAAATTATTTTTTGACTTCTTTGACTATAATTAAAACTATTTTTTTGTGGCTATATTATAATTTAAAACTATTTTTTTTTGTCTATATTGTAATTTAATTTTTGTATTTGAAGAAACAAATTTGGTCATCTATAATAAGTTTTACAAGAATATTAGTGAAACATAAATAAAATTGACCATCAAAATAATAAATCTAAATTAGTCATTGAAACAAAAAAAAGTAAAAAAAAAAAAAAATGTTTGAGGAGGATTAAATATACGCATATGGGATCATGTTTTTTTTTTAAAAAAATAATAAATATTAAAGTAAAATTAATTTTTTTTCATTTCCGTTAGAGAAAAAGGGTATATGTGAGTCATTTGTATATAAGTAGGGGTATATATGAGCCACTTTCATAACAAGGGGTATATCAGCTCTAAATGACGAAGTTGAGGGGTATATTAGACCCTTTTCCCTATATTAAATTTGAAAATAAAGAAATATGTATTTTCTTGCCCCGGCCCCCGGCCCCCGGACCTGGATCGATGAAGATCGATGAAAATGACTACAAACCGATAGATAATTAATTTATATCTAAACGTCTTTCTTTTTGAAAATTTATTGTTTTACTCTTATTGAAATTGGATTAGTTCTAATATTTTGAGTTATATGATATTTCATCAATTTGATTAGCAAGTTACAAGATATTGGGCATCTTTTTTATATGATTTAATTTTTCTTTTATTGAATACTTAATTTTAGTAGACTCAGTTCTTGTCTTCTTGAGTCTCATCTTAATTAATAGAAATTCACTTATGTATAGTATAAATTAATTGTCTTTGTTTAACTCTATTTTATAATACTATAAAATAGTAGAAATGATCTCTATTCTTGTTGTTTTTCTTATTCGGGAAAAGGGCCTGAAAAATATTTTAACTTTGGCCGAAATTGTTGTTACGATACCAAACTTTATGGAAGACCTTTTACCCCCTTGTAATATTTAATAGTGTATTTTAAAGGTATATATGTGTCCACGTGGACACATTACTATTTATAATTATGAAATATTTATGACGTCCACGTGGACACATATACACCTTTAAAATACACTATTAAATAGTGCAGGGGAGTAAAAGGTCCTTTCCAAAGTTTGGTATCGTTAAGCAATTTCGGTCAAAATTCTGATATATTTCAAACCCTTTTCCCTTCTTATTCCCTTGATTTTGTGACTTTTAAAACTATTAAAGCGTCTACAGAGTTTTTATCAAAATCCTACGAAAATATATATGTGCATCGTGTTGTATCTTCTACTTCTTACTCTTACTAATAACAATAATACTAACAACGAACAATATATTCAGTGCACTTTCACAAAGTGGGGTTTGAGAGGGTAAAATATATGAAGATCTTGTCTTTATTCAGAGATGAGGTAGAAATCAAGTTATTTTTGATAGACTAGCGGCTAATGACAAAGAAAAATCTAGAAAAAAGACATAATAAAAGTATAAGAGACAATAAATAGAAATAAAAATAATAGGTAGTATAGTAGAACAATATTGTGATAAAATAGTACTATAATTGAACTATATGAAATTATAGATAGAAATAGAAATCGAGAAACAAAAAACTACAAAAATAGTCCTACAATCAACTACTTGTAACTTTGTAAGGGCAACAAGACAATGCACTTCTACCTATTAGTATGGACACACTTCTACCGCTACTAACATGTCTACCCTGATTTGTGTCCTCACCTTCCTATCATAATGTTTCAACAAAAAGAAAAAAAAATTAACTAAACCATACCGATACCAAAAGAAATCCAAGATAATGAGAATTTCTAAAAACCTTATTTTGATTATGTAAAATAAAATAATCAAAATTTGATATGATATAAAGTATATAAAATAATCGATCAAATCGTAACATTATTACCCTCTACCCTACATGTATCACGATACTATCTTCAATTATCTTTATTTCGTCTCTTTTTCTTTCTATATAATAGATACTCCATAGCAATGAAAAATCCACAAAAAGCAAGACTTGATTAGACATACAAGAAGAAACAGCAAAAATTAGAGGTAATTTTCTGCATTTTCTCGTTTTATGCCAAACACTATTAATTAATTATAATATTTTATACATCAGAAGGACTTGACCCAAATGGATAATCATTTTATTTAATAGATTTTTAGTCATTATTGCTTCTTTCTATATTTTGATTTATACTTACTTTAGAATTTAATTAATTTGAATTTGCAATAAGTAATCTCATTTTGGAATGTGGGCCTATTTTTAATACTTAAACTCAAAGCCTTTAATCAACGAGGAAAGAGCAATTACTACTCCCTCCGTTCCTATTTAGTTGTCCATTTTAGAAATGGCACACATATTAAGGCAACAATGATTAGATAGTGAAGTTACAATTTTATCCTTATAGTACAATTTACAATTCCAAAATAAATTTATTCAAGATAATTAATCAATGCTGGGAAGTTCATAAATTCATTTACTTTATTTATGACAACTTGTCACTTCAAAATTACAGCCACTTCTTTGAATTCAAGTGAAATAAATTGGAGGGAAATAACATGCACTTTAACAATTTTTTGTAACATTTAAAAATTTCCCACCAAAATATTTTGTTATAAAAAAATGTTTCAATGAAATGAGAAATCAAACAACCAATGGATACAAGACAAAATAAATCAAGTTCATGAATGGAATAGATTTAAATATTTTTGTTGAAGTGGATGATTCTTACGGTGTTGCATAATATATACCCGATCTCAATATTATTGTTGACTTCAATACTTTTTTACTTCAATAATTTTTGGATCTTCAATCAATATAAGTGAGCCTTCTACTTTGATAGGAGTATTAGTTGAAACTTCAACTTTATTTCTGTCCATTTTTTTAGTAAAAAAATTGTTCAAAATTTTTACTCATAAACTAACAAAATGCTTTATGGGTAACTTAAAGGACTGTGTAACTCCCCAAGCATAATAAATGTATTGTCTGGTTCCAAAAAGGATGAATTACAGCTTACTAAAAATTTTCAAGAAGTTTAAATAAGGATATAATAGAAAAATATTTGTTGTCCTTTCTTGATTTGTCAAAATGGACAACTAAATAGAGACAATTAAAAGAGGAAATATGGACAACGGACGGAGGGAGTAGTTAACTACAACTTATATTGGTTACTCATCATTAATTAGTTGTGTTCTTTTTGAAATGATGTACCACTACAATTTTAAATGTTTCTTTGGATATTTAATAATAGCTATGGTATCTAGCTATTGAAATTAAAAAGAATGTGTCTTTTTGTAGGAATTAGAGTTAAAAGAAAGAGAGATCGATGACACACTCCATTGAGATTACCTCAATAGATGATAACCAAACTCCATTGCTTCGTCAAACTGAAAAAAATAAGGTATTTCTCTCTCAATATTATATCAATTAGTTATTATTATTATTATTATTATTATTATTATTATTATTATTATTATTATTATTTCATTCGCCCACTTGTCTTTTGGCAATTAAATATAAAAATTTTAGACTCTTTCCTTTCATGTAATTTTAGGTCTATCTCATGATCCTAACTTATTCACTAACTATGGTTTTACACCTTTTGATTTTTTAAAAATTTGAGCCGGGTCTAAAGGGGTAAAGAAAATAGGTCGTGTGAAGTAAGTTTCAAAAGTCATGTTGACATTTTTAAAATAAATAAAAAACCAGTTTTAAGTTGTTTTTTTAATTTGTCTAGTAAATGAAAAAGGTAAATATGCATAATTTGTTAAACGATGAAGGTATATATGCACAACATATTTAAACACAAATATATCTAATTATCTAGACCACAAAATTGATTATATTAAAAGAATATATAAATGTTTGCATAATGCTTCTAATAAACATTTTAAAATGAGAAAATTGTGCATTATAGCAAACTATTAATTCAAAAAAAAAGGTTATAGCTATAGTTTCATTTAATTCTAATTTGTAACAAACACATTACCATTCTCGCCCCTCTCCCTTGAGTCATGTTCGACACTCTCATTCTCTCTCTCGCCTCTCTCACTTTTATACAAACTTAAATGTATAAATTGTGTTTATGTTTGTATAAAGCGAGAGAGACTGTATATGCAAATACAAATACATATATCTCCGTCATATACACTTATAATTATACTAATACAAATCTTCCCCTGCCCAGTTCTCTCTTCTCTCTCTCTCGCTTTATACAAACACAAATTATATAAATACAATGTACAATTTGTGCTTGTATAAAGCGAGAGAGAGATTTAATATACAAATACAAATGTTTTAACTTGATTCAATTGTATACAAATTCAAATTTTATGCAGATATACAAATACAATCATTGATACATATACATAAAAGTTACATATATACAATTATCTAACTGATATACATATACGATTCACCTCTTTTCACTCTTTGTCCTCTCTCGCTCGCCTCTCTGATCTCTCCCCTAATCTCGCTCGCCACAGCCTAACACAAAGAACATATACATATACAAACTTAATTTTAATATACACAGACGCCCAATTTATACGTAGTGTCGCGATTTATACAAATCAGATGCTCCATAACAAGCTATGTTTGCTATGGAGCGCATATAGTAAAACTGTAGCAATAAAGCGCTAATACAATTTTTATGTTTCATATTCCTTAAATTTACTCTTTTAAAATTAGTTACTCTCTTTCGTTACAGAAAGAAGAAGGGAGGAAAGTGGATAGTATAATCGAGATAAAGGAAACAAATGGTCAAGATCCATTAGGGTCGCAAACAAAGAAATGTGTAAATCAAATCTTTGATAAAATATTTAAGGATTTGAACAATTCATCTATTAAATCGTGTACGATATTCAAAGTAAATGTGGGACTACGTGAATCAAATCCAGCTGCTTATACGCCAAAGATGGTCTCTATTGGTCCTTACCATAGGAAAAATCCTCAACTTGATCCAATGGAAAAATACAAATTATTGTACCTACAACGGTTTCTTAAACGGAATGAGAGGCCTGATGTGGAAAGTTGTATTAGTGAATTGGAGAAACTGAAGGACGAAGCAATAAAGTGTTACGAAGATATAGAACACCTCGATTTTGAGGATAGTCATGATTTTTGCCGAATGTTGTTGCTTGATGGTTGTTTTGTGGTAGAGTTTATGCGAGAGCATTCTCTATGGTGTCCAAAAGGAGAAGACAGAATTATCGACTCTAATTATAGTTGCATGTATGATCAAATACTCCGAGATTTGTTATTACTAGAAAACCAACTACCTTTATTTGTCCTCAACCATCTTCAATGCATGACAAAGCAAGACGATGAATACCCATTTGTAGCTATGGCGATAATTTCATTTCGCAGGGTTGTTAACTTGGAATATATGTTGACCCTCAAACCTGCTGGAATGATAGATAATCATAATGTAGAAAATATAAAACATTTACTTCAAGCAGTACACATTGTTTCATGTTGTTCGAATGGCACCAAAGAATCAGAAGATGACATACCGTCATATACGATCATGCCAAATGCAACAGAGCTTTCTGAAGCTGGAGTTAGCTTTACAAAGGCAAAGGGTGTGACGAGTTTATTTGATATAAAGTTTGAGAAAGGATTGATGAATATTCCTCGTTTTCGAATCGTAGATGGTACGGAAACCATCCTGCGAAATCTCATTGCATATGAGCAACAATCATTTAATGTACAACCTAGATATTTCACTGATTATGCAGCTTTCATGGATCATCTCATTGACTCAGACAAAGATGTGAATTTGCTTCGCCAGAATGGAATAATAGAGAATTTCATAGGAGAGGACAAAGACGTGGCTAGCCTCTTCAACAAAATCGGAAATGGCCTCATGATTTCGTCTGATGACTTCTATTACAAAGAAGAATGCTTAAAAGCAGCTCAACATTGTAAAAAACCGTGGAACAGAATGAAGGCAAATTTGAAGCACAATTATTTTAGTAGTCCTTGGGTAGGAGCTTCAACTGTGGCAGCCATCATACTCCTCATACTTACAACTATACAGACTGTTTTAGCTTTCACAAGTTCCGTTAAGTAGTAATTGTCTCAATTGTAGTGTCTCCTCACATGAACTCCTTGCATGTAAGTTGCATGTGTACATGTTGATAAGCTTATGGGTTTTCATTAATTCTATTCCCTCGTTTGTATTTGAATGCTATTTTATCTTATTTCAAGTATCTATACATAATCTTAGAATGAAACAAGGTTTTTGTTTAGGACAAAGATCAAACTTGTGACCGTGCATAACCCACACATCATGCATTGCGCTCTTATCACTAAATTAAAATCCTTAAGATCCAATCTTTGAACTATACATACAACATTAATTTGGCAGTGTGAGTTCAATGGTAAAGGAGTTGTTTACGTCAAATCATACGAATTACCATATTTAATTAAGTGACAAATTAATATAAAAATACATATTAATTAGTCATGCTTAAGTAATAAAAGTACTATATAAAAAGGACATGTGTGATGTGTCATGAATTCATTAATTTTGTTTGAACATCGGATGTGAGCTATTTTTTTAATCTCACAAATGTGTTGGGTATTTTCTATGATTTCTTAATGTAATTAGGTTTTCCTTTTTTCTTAAAGGAAAACACAAAATTCAAATTTGGCTAGTCCTTTTTCTTGCAGAAAAGGTTTATGACTTTATAAATATAGAGACGCATTCCTTCAAATTTTACAGTATTCACAATATAGTCTTAGGGGCTTTGACAGTTTTGAGCAAGGGGAATTATGTGAGACACGAGTATTAATGTCTTTTTGTATTCCGAGTGAATTGTGTGAGGTTATTCCTCTTTATATTTTGTGCTCTTTTTTATATAGTGGATTGTCCATCTCCTCGTGTAGACGTAAGTCGATTGACCACCACATTAAATGTTTGTCTTTTGATATATTTTTCATTTGTCTTCTTATTCATGGTCTTTCGAGGTTTGTTTTATTAGCTTCTACATAACACCTAATTATTTTGGTCCAAACAAAATGCTCATATTTCATATTGCCGAGGCAAAGAACGACCTATTGAAAATATATTAATCAATTCATTTTTATGCAATATGCTCCTTTACATGTTTAGATATTCTTTTTTAACTTCTTCACATTCAAAATATTGTTTTACTTCTGTTGCACCAACAATTTTCATGAAAACTTCCTCAGACCTCTGTACTTATACCCAAAGATTGCTCCATGACCTCATATTTTCTCTTTAAAAACATAGATATTATCGAATGATCATACATAAGTTTAATGTGGTAGTTAACCACCGCACAAAGCATGAATAATTTACCTAGTTATTCATAAATTTACTTTCCTAATTGAAAGTGTATATTTGTTAATAACGCAATATTGGAGAAAAACCCTAAACCTTGCCGCCGTTAAACATTTTGGTCTTTTCTGATGGCCGCTGTGGCTGGGGGCCATTACCCTCCTGAGGATGGCATACTGGCAGCCAAAGTACCTACGTATGCTGACTCTTTGAGACATTATAAAGCTCATAGTAAGGCTTTACCCCTTAAACCAATTTCTTTTTTGCATGGTGAACCACAAGTAATATGGGAACAGGACGAAGTGAATCAGATGATCATAAATGAGAATCTTGAGTATGCAATCATTGGTAAGTTTTCGTATGGATGGCCTGATATACAAGACCTGTGTAGATTGATCCCTAAGCAGTGTGAACTTAAAAGGGATTGCAATATTGGTCTATAAAGCCATAGACATATATTAATCAGGGCTACTCTCCTGGAGGATTACGTACACCTGTTATCGAAACCGGCTTTCTACATCAATCAGCAAAATGGTTCATATCCAATGCGAACTCTCAAGTGGGATCCTATGTTCAATCCGGAGGAGGAAACATCGACTGCTATTGCGTGTATCTATTTTCCCTCGCTTCCCCCAATTTTTTTTGGAAAGGAAACAATTTTCTCCCTGGCTGCAGCAGTAGGTAAACCATTACAGGTAGATATGGCTACAAGAAATCAAACCAGACCTAGTTGTGTGAGAGCTAAAGTGGAGGTAGATCTGATGAAGGAATTTTCGAAACACATTAAGATTGAGATGCGAAAACAGAGTAGGGAGGTGATTGACAAATGGATCAAAATAAGGTATGACTATGTCCCAAAATACTGTAAGACATGCATGATTCAGAGGCATAATAAAGAACACTGTTATGTGATACATTCGGAATTATATCTAAAAGAAAAGACAGGGCACAAAGAAGGGCAGACACATGAGGATATGAGGTTGAATTTTGAAGCTAGGGGGGCGAAGCTGCATATAAAGAACTTGTTGTACAAAAAGACAGGAAAGAGGGAGAGTTCGTGGAGAAAAAGTATAAAAAATGGGGAGGAGTAAGAAACAAACAGCAGGAACAGGTCTGGAGCAAAGTAGGCATCATAACTAGAAACAAATTTAATATGTTAAGAAAAGATGCACAAGATGACAAGGAGATGCAAGAGAAGGATGGCGTGAAGGAGGTAGTCCATAAGGAGGAGACAAAAGTTGATTCCCTTGGGGGACGTATGAGTGATAACATGGAGAAGAGACACAAGTCAAAAATGATGTCTGATGATACTAACCTGGTTGAGGTGGACAACATATCAAAAAGTGAAGACGAAAACACTAAATCAGGCAGGGTCTCTATTCATAATAAGGATAAAACACCGGAGAGGTCAAGCAAAGAGGATCAATCATTGGCTAACAATTATGGAGAAGAGAGACTCGATAAAGGAAACCAAAATAATGAGATTAGACAATTGTTTGGGACAAGTAATTTCTCTATGGGGGAGAACAACAAAGGGGAGACAAAACATAAAAAAGGACCAGACTTAATTGAAGATGGTGAAGATGTAATACAACATAGAAGAGAGACGAAAGAAGATGAGGACATGGAGTATAACATACAACAAAATAACAAAGTGGGCGATTTATCACCACAACATACCAACAGTCTGAAACATGGGGCGAGAAAAGGCAAACAAACATTACCTCTTCATGTGAAAACAAGGAGCAGTAAGGACAAGGCATCCAACAATGATCAATGATTGGAAAATTATCTTTTGAAATATTAGGACGGTTAATACTCAAAAATATTTTGAGAGGTTAATTGACCTAAATAAAAGATATCATTATGCATTTGTAACTTTGATAGAACCTTTTCAAGATCCATCAGATTTAGATCATTTTAGGAGGAAACTAGGCTTTGATAATGCAGGTGTAAATTGTTCGGGGGAAATTTGGTATTTTTGGAGATCGGAATGGGAAGGAATCAACATTCTAGATACTGTGCAACAAGTCACCATTAGATTCAAAATTGACAGCAAGTTTTTCCTTATTTCTGCCGTGTATGCTAGATGCAATGCTTTGGAAAGACTTGAACTTTGGGAAGAGTTAGAAAGTATTACCGATAGGGATCGATGGCCATGGATTATTGGGGGCGAATTTAATGTTATATTAAATGAAGAGGAGAAACTTAGAGTGCTTCCTTTTACTCAGCATGAGGCCATAGATTTTGTATCATTCATCTGTATGTGTGCTTTATCAGAAGTACAAACGATTGGAAGCAAATTTACTTGGTGGAATGGGCAGATTGAAGAGGAGTGTATTTTAAAAAGGCTTGACAGGATCTTGGTGAACCAGGTATTTGTAGAAGTGTTTCCATCGTCAAAGATACACCATTTGATTAGACAGGGTTCAGATCATGTACCTTTGCATATGATATGTAATTAGGATGAGGAGATCACAATCAAGCCTTTTCGATTTCTTAATTTTTGGAGACACCACAAAAATTTCAAGAAGATTGTGGAAGAGAACTGGAAGAAAGATTTTTGTAGGGAATCTGTTTATAGAATTCCAAGCAAAGATGAAAAAAGTTAAAAGGGCCCTGGCTAGTTGGAGTAAAGAAGTTTTTGGCAATGTTTTTCAACAAATTGCCACTATTGAAGATGTCATAAAGGTAAAGGAAGCTCAACTGGAGATTCAACCTTCAGAAAGCAACAGAGCAGAGCTGCATAAAGTGGAGGCGGAATTAAAGTACTTGAGACTTGAAGAAGAGTTTTGGAGGCAAAAGGCGGGGATGAAATGGTTTTCAAAGGGTGATAAGAATACGAAGCTACATATTGCAGAGATTACAACAGAACAATGAGTCACTATAAAAACCAATGCTCACATTGGTCTAGAGCGGTGGAGTTTTTTCGAGACCAATTTAAAGAAAATAATTTTGTGGAAGATTATACAATGTTAGATCATATTCCAAGATATGTATCAGATGTGGAGAATGAGGAAATGTGTAGATTGTCTACCAAGGAGGAGGTAACAAAGGTGGTGTTTGAATTAAATTGGAGCAATGCATGTGGTCCTGAAGGATTCACAGGGCAAATTTATCAAGAATGTTGGGAGATAATAGGGGATGATATTACTAAAATGGTGTGTGCATTTTTTTGCGGACAAGATATGACTAAGTTCACCACTCACACTAATTTAGTACAACTGCCTAAGAAGGAGACAATGAAGAATTTTTCTGATTTACGTCCCATTAGTCTTAGTAATTTCATGAACAAAATCATATCCCGGGTGATTCATGAGAGAATGATCATGGTATTGGCAAATATTATTTCACCAACTCAATCAAGCTTTGTCAAGGGTAGAAGTATTACGGAGAATGTTTTGTTGGCAAAAGAGATAATTAGGGACATTAATAGAAGGAACAAAAATGTTAATGTGGTGGTAAAGCAGGATATGGCCAAGGCGTATGACAGGGTATCATAGGTTTTTCTTACTAAGGTGTTAAGAAAGTTTGGTTTTTCGAAAGTGTCACGCCCCAAGCTACCCCCGAGACGCGGACACGGGACCTAGGACCACAAGTGATCCCAAGCTAACCCTGCTGGCATGATCATAAGCATACTAAAGATAATAAACTGATGCGGAAGCTAAATCATAAATAAAAATGAAAAAATGGGGAATACCCATATACTATAACTGAGATAAACAAAAACTAATGAGTTTAATACAAAGAAGATATTAACTCAATACTAAGCTGAATCTAACTATGTCTGAAATAAGCCTCTAAACTGACTAGAAGTGCTGGGACATGCCCCAGCTAAGTCTAGAAAATCTGAAACTAAAAGACTGAGAGCAATAAAGATAAACATGTCACTAGTCCTCGAAGAATGAGGACTTACCACTAATGCTGCTGAACTGAAGAAATCGATCTAAGCGTGATCTGGATGCTGAGAACCTGAACCTATATCACGAGAAGATGTAGCGCACATATGCGTCAGTACTTGAAAGGTACTGAGCATGCAGGATAGAGTAAAGCTGAAATAAATATATAACTGAACAAAACATACTGAGCAATGAAATAATCTGAACATGATATAGATACTAAATACTGAGCTAACTGAATGCAATGACCAAATTTAAAACATGCTGAGACTGAATACTGACGGTACTGAAATATGGTCAATGCAATAGAGTCTGACTGAAATGTAGGAGCTACTAATAACCGACATAAAACCACGCGAGCTAAATGTGGAGTCCGATGTATACGCCCCATCGAGAGGACTCAATATACCCTGCCAGAGGTATAAAAGCATGCTGGCGTGATCACTAAACTGATATTGCCCATAGAGGGGACTTACACCTACGTGGCTCGTAGTTCTGGGACTATATGGGTACGCTGAACCCTAGTCCAACTCGGTATTATGCTACTCCTAATGAATTAAATGGTTAACTGGTTATGACTGAATTTCTGTAAATACTGGATAGCTCAAAACTGAACATGCAAACTGAGAATGCAACAATTAATCTGATAATGATGCATTAATAACTGAGGCATGTATAACTGAATAACTGAAATATCTGACCTAGCATGTGTAATTCAAGAACTAAAAAAAAATACATAGCTAGGGTTTTGAAATTCATACAATAAACTGAGCAATGACATGATAATCTGATTTGGAATATTTAAATAACTAATTCATGAAGATCTGTTGAAATTCTAGAAACCCTAGGTTTGTTCATAATCATGGAATTGAGAATCTGACTGAATTCTAGGGACCTAATGGGCGAAAGGAACCCACTAGTGAAATCCCACATACCTGGTGACGAATTCCACGGAGAAATCTTTCGATTTCGGGGCTAGAACTGATGGAACCTTGCTGCGTTCTTGAACTAGGGTTCTTGACATTTTTCTCCTCCCTTGCTTCTAATTTTCTAAGTTTTGATTAATGATTTTGACTAAGGTAAGTTCTAGTTATGTTTCTAGGCTTAAACTGACTAAAACCTCATGATTTGGGGTTTAAACGACGTATCTTAGAGGTTAAACGAAATAGGAAAAGACCAAAAGACCCCTGACTTAACTACTGTCGGAGTGACTGACGGACGGGACTGACGGGCCGTCATTCAATCGACGGTCCGTCGATTGGAGTCGTCGATCGACTCTGCCTGATAGGGCTTCACTGAAACAAGCATAACATTTTACTCGGAGGTCGGATTTTAGCAAACTCGGTGGCGTTGGAAAAAGGATTCAATTATCTATCATATCATAGGTCATGGGACACATAATGTCTTTTGTGCTAAGAGTTATGGCCATCTGAAGTTTACCTAATCACAATTTTCATCTAATTAGTTGGCTGCTACCCTCACCTACGGTCAGACCTACGGACCGTGCATCGAATGACGGTCCCTGCTGGTCAACCGTTAATCGGTACTGAAGCTGGGTTTTAGGGGCATCGATCCACGGACACGAACCACGGTCCGTGACTTGACCTACGGACTGTAGGTCCGGCCGTGGGTCAACACTTGACCGAATTTCTGACTGAGTTCTGGGGAATTTTGCTGACACGAACAACGGACTTGCAGGATGGACCGTGGGTCCTCCTACGGTCCGTGGTTGGTGCCCGTGAGTGCCACCTGCAACACAAGAAATCTGCAATCTTGTCTATTTTCGGATACGGGGTGTTACAGAAAGTAATGATTGATATGGTTTGGAGGATAATTTCAAATAATTGGTACTGAGTCCTTATAAATGGGAGGACACATGGTTTTTTTTAGTCTTCCCGAGGCCTTTAGATGGGTGGATCCTTTGGCCTGCATCTTCTCATGATGCAGACACATGTATTCAGGATCATCAATAGGAGTTTCGTTGATACATCCGAGAGTTCGAGTTAGCTATGGTGAGCCTCCAGGCTTCCGGAGGATTCCATTTACTTTTCAGTTATATCAGTTGTTAGGATATCGTGGGTCTTGTTCCGACTTCCATCTTTATCAGTTGGAGGCTTCATAGATAGTCAGTATAGTTGAGAAGTCTGTATTATTCATTTATTGTTATTAAATGTTTTAAAGACTTAAGTTGACTATTTTGGGGTGAGTTGAATATATTTTATTATTCAGAGTTTTCATTTGAGTTAAAGTTTGAATTTAAGTTTTATGAACTTTTATTTCAGTTTTTCAGCTTTGTATGCTTGAATCAGTTTTCCGCTTGTAGTCAGCCAGGACGAGGGTTCGCTTGGAGACCAACAATGGTCTTCGAGTGCCGGCCACGTCCAGGGTGTAGGCTCTGGTCGTGACAATATCTTTCCTTTAAATATATGATTTAAATTTCTCTTATTGGATGTATTTTAGAGGACCCAGTTCTTGAGCCCCTTCGTTTCAATTTGTTTTGAACGTAGACACAATTTACAGAGGCTACTAGAAGAGAAAGAAGAAGAATTTCATTTATGAGCTCAAAGGCTAACTTGTACAATCATATGAACATGTATTTATATTTGTTTCTGTAACTAACTATTGAAGAGTTAGTTATAACAACTTTTAAAGAGAAAAGACTATACTACCCTTAATCATCTTAACCACATTTTAACTACTTAACAACCAACTAATCTGATTAAGTCTCATTACTCCCCTTCAAGCTAGGAGGGGAAAAAATGTTCAACACTCCTAGCTTGGCTAACAAATACTCATGTTGACTTCTGGACAGCCCATTTGTCAAAGTATTTGCTGGTTATTCTTGTGTTGGTATATAATTCACTTTTATTGAACATTGTTGTATCCTTTCCCTTATGAAGTGACAATCTATTTCTATATTTTTTGTCCTCTCATAATAGACTGGATTTGTAGCTATTTGTATTGCTGCTTTACTGTCACTGTATACTTGTATTGGCAGTTGCACTTCAACTCCTACTTCCTTTAACATCCTAAGTAACCATACTAATTCTGACACAGAAGATGCAAGGCTTCTGTACTCAGCTTCAGCTGAACTTTTGGAGACTGTGGTTTGCTTCTTTGCTTTACATGACACTAAAGAGTTGCCTATCTTAATCATGTAGCCTATAACAGACCTCCTAAAAAGTGGACAAGAGGCCCAGTTTGCATCACAACATGCAGTAACCAATTCATTTAAAAAACTAGTCTTTAGCAGACCCTATCCAAGTTGTTTCTTGAGATATCTCACCACCCTTAAAGTTGCATCCATATGTGACTTTTTTGGCTGCTGTAGGAACTAACTTAGAATCTGAGTGCTAAATGATATATCTGGCCTTGTCATGTTAAGATACAACAATTTCCCAATTAACTTTTGATATGATGTTTGATCCACCAGCTGATCGTCAGAATTCCTTTTGTCCCTTATTTGCTCATTATACTGTTTTGATGTTAGCTTGACATTAACATCAATGAGAGTTCCTGCAGGCTTTGCTGCCGACATTCCTACTTCAGCTATAAGCTCCAAGATGTACTTTTTCTGATGCATAAGTATGCCTTTTTCTTTCCTAGTGAACTCAATGCCTAGAAAATACTTTAGTTCACCTAGATCCTTCATTTTGAAACACTTTTGTAAAGCTTTCTTTGTCTCTTCAATCAATTTAAGACTGCTTCCAGTAACTAACATATCATCTACATACATAAGTACAATGACTATACCAGCTTCTGAATCTTGAATAAACAAGGAATAGTCATAGTGACTTTGTCTGAACTTGAGAGAAAAAAGAGCTTCAGTCAGCTTGTGATTCCATTGTCTTGGTGCTGTTTGAGACCATATAGTGACTTTGTCAGTCTACAAACCTTCTCCCCTTGATTGACAAAACCTCGAGGGAGCTGCATATAAATTTCATCCTCTAAATCACCTTGAAGAAAGGCATTAAAGACATCCATCTGATAAATATGCCATTTTCTGGATGCTGCAAGGGAGACTATAGATCTCACTATTACCATCTTAACCACAGGTGAGAAAGTCTCTTTATAATCGATGCCTTCTTGTTGACTGTAGCCTTTAGCCACCAACCTTGCCTTAAATCTCTCTATTTCACCGGTAGCCTTATACTTAATCTTATAGACCCATCTGCAGCATATAGGTTTCTTTCCTTGTGGTAGATCAGTAACCACCCAGGTATTGTTGCTTTCTAATGCCTGAATTTCCAGTTGTATAGCATCTATCCACCTTTGATCAACCACAGCTTCAAAATATGTACTAGGTTCTTTCAGTGAAGAAGAAGCAGCAATATAACACTGATAAGAGGATGAGAGATGATTATAGCTCACATAATTTCCCATAGGATACTTCACTGCCTTTTGTGTAACAAAATCTGTCATCCAAGCAGGAGATTGCTTAGTTCTAGTGGACCTTCTGATATCAGTTGATACAACAACCTGTTGACCCTCTTGACTCGAATCCATAAGAGTGTCAGTACCAGAAGAAGAACTTCCTGAGCTTGTTTCTGCTAAAGGATCACATACTGCAACCATATTATCATCTGAAATTTCAGGCATATGTTGGATAGGTTCTTGATCTCCAAGTTGTTCAAGCTCCTGACTTGCAAGGCTAGGTGCATGACCTTCATACTTAGGATTATAGGATTCATAAACTGGCTAAGCCAACTCTTGAAAATTTACATCTAAACCTCCTTGGAATATATCTGTGAATAACTGGTGTCTTCCAGAGTTTTTGTCATGTGAAAAAGGAAACATGTCCTCCCAAAACATAACATCTCTGCTTACCAAAAATACTTTGGTGGTAAGATCCAGAAGAATGTACCTTTTTTGTGTTGCTGAATACCCCATATGAATAGCTGACCTGGCCCTAGGCATTAGTTTATCATGTTTAGTAAGACTTTTGGCAAAGCCTAAACAACCCATAGTCTTAAAATGTGAAAGTAATGGTTTGCTACCATATAATCTCTCATAGGGAGTTTGAAAATTAAGTACACTGCTAGGGATTCTGTTGATCATATAGGCTGCTGCTAATACACAATGCCCCCAGTACTTGATAAGAATTTTTGCCTGAAATCTGAGTGCTCTTGTAACTTCAAGTAGATGTCTGTGTTTTCTTTCAGCTACCCCATTCTGTTGGGGTGCATATGGACAAGATCTCAGATGCATAATACCTAACTTTGGAAACATGCTTTCACAAGTAGAGTTTACAAACTCAGTGCCATTATCAGACCTTATTGTCTTAACAGTCTTGGCAAAGTGATTATGAACATATTGCAAACATCATATTTATGTTTAAGAAGAAACAACCAAGTCATTCTTGAGAAGTCATCCACTATAGTAAGAAAATACTTGTTTCCATCAAAAGTAGTTGTATTATATGGACCCCAAAGGTCTACATGAATCAACTCAAAACATTCACAACGCTTGATACTGCTAGTAGGAAAACTTAGTCTAGTTTGCTTGGCATAAGCACAAGCTAAACACTTAGACACCTTACACTGACTTTCTTTATTCATAGAAAACATTCTAGCAAGTACACCAGAAGAGACATGTCCTAGCCTTTGATGCCACAACTCCATATTTATAGAAACTTGAGACACATTTAAAGCTATATCCCTTTGATTACTGATATGCTATAAAGTAACTGAGCAGTCTAGTTCCTTTGTTAATTTGTTGACAGACATCAAATTATACTGGAAGTCAAGTAGATACAACACATTGGAAATAATACCATTATCTCCTAATGCACATGAGCCTACATGTGTCACTTGAGTACTATCTCCATTAGGTAAGTACACAACCTTAGGAACCTCTAATTTTGAAACAATGCCTTTGATAAACATATCTAAATCAGATACCATATGATTGGTAGCACCAGTATCTACAATCCACACCCTGTTAATACGAGGAACATGTAATGATTTGCCTGCAGTAGGTGTAGCATTACAATCTAATGAGGCAATGTCTGTCTTGTGCTGAAAACCTTTGAGAATGTGATCATATTGATCCTTTTTGAAAGTGCAACCCTTCAACAACTGTTTTACCTCCAGTTCAGCTTGACTCACCAACTTAAAAGAACTGGAAAGACCTGGTACACCATGATCACTCTGAGAGCTATCAGGTTTTTCCCCCATCCTGGTACCTGCACATTAGTATTCATACCATAGGAGAAGTGAACCTTATCAGGATTGCCATCTGATGCAATACCTTGTGGCTTTCTTTTTTACTTGAAGTCAAGTGGATACCCTACAATCTTGTAGCAATACTCCTTGCTATGACCTTTACACTTACAAAAGTCACAAATCAAGACTGAGTTCCTCTTGAATCTCTGATTTACACCTGAGGTAGATGCAGATTTAGAATACATAGCCACAGAGTCCGCACTAACTGTGTTCATTCCTATGTTGTTGTTGTGAGACATCACTACTTTTTGACTTTCATCTCCCACTATCATAGCATAAGCAAGATTAATAGTACGTAGAGGATTTAGCATTAAAATCTGACTTTTGGCCTGTTGATAGGACTCATTTAAACCCATCAAAAACTGATACAGCTTTTGCCTATTCATGTGAGCTACAAATCCTTTTGATTTATCACAGTTGCAACAAGGTGCATGCACTAAAAGTTCAGACTCATCCCACAAAGTTTTAAGTCTTGTATAATACTCAAAAACTGAATTAGTACCTTGTTGCAATGTTACAATGTCTTTGTGAAGACTATATGTTCTAGAGCCATCTACTCTATCAAATCTCTCTTTCAAGTCATTCCAAACTTGCAAAGCACTCGAAGCAAAAGCAACACCACTAAGAAGACTCTTAGATACTGAGTTCATTAACCAAGACAATACAATGGCATTTACCCTTTCTCATTTCCCTCACAGTTCTTCACCATAAACTTCCTTCCTACAGGATCCATCCACCAATCCTATCTTATTTCTTCCCAACAGAGCTAGTGTAATAGATCGACTCCACAATGTGTAATTTTCAATGCCAAGCAATTGAAAAGAGATAAGGCTAACACCACTCACATCAGTAGGGCTAAGAAACAGAGGATGGTTATAGTCAATACCTTAAGATGATGAGACTGTATTAGAAGGCAAATTGAAGGAACCAACAATTTCTCCATTGTTGATACCTCGATCTAGTTCTTCAGCTACTCGATCTGGAGACATAGTAATCAAACTCGTTGCAGAATAAGAATCAAACTCAGTTAATAATAGGTGTGAACTCCAATCTGCAGATCAACTGAGAATCTTATCAATCTGTGAATCGACAAAGCAACTCTCTGATTCGAATCTGTGAATTGACAAAGCAACTCTCTGATTCTTCAACCTAAATTGCCTATCACAGTTTGTCACTGTGTAATGCTCTGATACCATGAACGTAAACACAATTTACAGAGGCTACTAGAAGAGAAAGACGAAGAATTTCATTTATGAGCTCAAAGGCTAACTTGTACAATCATAGGAACATGTATTTATATTTGTTTCTGTAACTAACTATTGAAGAGTTAGTTATAACAACTTTTAAAGAGAAAAGACTATACTTAATCATCTTAGCCACCTTTTAACTACTTAACAACCAACTAATCTAATTAAGTCTCATTATGTTTAACTTCATAATTTTATATCACTACATGTAAAAAAGTGGGATAGAACTTTATTATTGACATCTTTCATGTTTTCTTGATTCATCACTTTTTTAATTTGTAAAAGCGTCTAGAGAGTTTTTATCAAATTAAAATTCTACAAAAGCATACTTAGTATCGTGTTCTAACCTCTACTTGTGACTCTTACATAATAACAACACAACATATCCAGTGTAGTCCTACAAAGTGAGGTCTGAGAGATAGAGTGTACACAGACCTTGCCTCTACCTCAGAATTGAGATAAAGAGGCTATTTTCGATAGTATAGTAGAACACTACTACAATAAATTAATATTATAATTGAACTACACGAAATCATAGATAGCAACAAAAATTGAAGAATAATTAAGAAACTACAAGACTATACAGTCCTATGACTACGAGTAAGGGTAACAAGAAAATGCAGACCTACTTACTAGTATGGTCGCACTCTTACCTACTAATATTCTACCTTAATTTGTGTCCTACACATCTTTCTATCATAACGTTTTAACAAAGAAATATCGAAAATTAACTAAACCACAAATTATGAAGTAAAATGAAATAATAAAAAATTGATATGATACATATAAATTTTATAAAATAAGCGATCGAATCTAACATTGATGTCACGCCCCGAGCCTACACCCTGGACGTGGCCAGCACTCGAAGACCATTGTTGACCTCAAGCGAACCCTTGGCCTGGCTTACTAACTCAGCGGAAGACTTACTCATCATATACACATTTAAGAAGTAACTAGAATGTTATAAATGAACATTCAACTGGCCATTAAGGCAAACTCAAGTCTTTAACATATGAAATGAAAAGTAAAGACAACTGAATTAACTGACTGACTGTCTGACTATCTATGAAGCCTCTAAACAACTGAGATGGACTAATACTAAAATTGAAAGCAATGTAAATGAGTCCTCTCGAATGCAAAGAGGATCACCAACAGACTCTGAACTGCTCACTGGATCAACGAATGCGCCGAATGCCGATCCTAGTTACTTGTGTCTGCATCATAATACGATGCAGGCCAACTGGCATCAGTACATTGAATGTACGAGTATGCGAGTTGGAATGCTAAAACAACATAGGCTCGAAAGAGATTATGAATGAAACACTTACCTTGACTCTTCTCAACTCCTGAATACTTAAATAAACTTATTTCATTATAAAACAGTTTAAAACAAGCGCAATATAAAGAAAACTGTTGAAAACATATTGTCAATTCATAATCATAATATCATAAAAAGACAAACCATGCTCCCTCTCAAAGTCTACTTGTGAAATGCATGAATGAAGTCCCATACCCCCATTCACACTAAGCAGAACCCCTTGAGGAACCATGTTACTACTGCTGTGGGACTTTCTCTAACCGACAACCATCACTTAAGAACTATAGTGATGATACAATGCTTTACCTCACACTGTCGAGGCCCATCCTATACCTTATCGTGATATAGGAAGCTAACTCACTAAGTGGATCCACTAATCTAGATACTATCTTCAATTATAACATTTGGCCTTAAATGTTTGGAAAATGTTTTTCAAATCAAACTTATTTTCCTCAAATTTAAGAAAAATGACTTCCCTTCCAAAATTAAGGAAAGCATTTTCCTAAACTCTACTTCATCCTTTAATTTTTTTTTCCTTACCCTACCCATACCCGTACGACCCTCCCCATTAAAAAAAAATTAAAATTTTCAAATTTTCTTATTTTAAAATTTCANCCCCCCCCCCCCCCCCCCCCCCCAAACCAAAAAAAAAATTAAATACTATTTTTGAATTTTTTTCATATTAATTTTTTTAATTTCGTACCTTCAAAGATATGTATACGCAAAAAAAAAAAAAAAAAGTTGACTTTAATAATCATAATATGAATAAGTGATTATTGGTAAACACCATTTATGAGTTTATTTAAACACGAAAGAAGAAACAGTCAAACCAAAGAGGCAAATTTTCCGCATATTTTCGTTCTTTGCTAAAACACTATCAATTTATTATTACACCTCAAGTTGAAGGGCATGACTCAAATGGATAATCTGCATTTTGTTTAAGAGATTCTTAGTTAACGTTATTTTATTATTCTCATTCCGTGTTTGATTTGATACTACTTTATTTTAGAGTTTAATCAATTCAAATTAACAACAGAAAATCTCATTTTGGAAAGTAAGGCAATTTTAGGATTTAAATCAATTGGGAAGGAGTAATTACCCCTACTTAACTACAACTTCTGTTGGTTACTATTTTGTGTGTTCTTTTTTAGTTTCTCAACCCATAACGCTACTAGCAGGCGTACAACTCTGCCTCTCCTATGAATTGAAATTAAAAAAATGTGTCTTTTGTAGGAATTACGTACCGTTCAAGAAAGAGGGATG
>NC_064283.1:67493889-67501773 GCF_019186545.1 Solanum stenotomum | reverse complement strand
ATGACAAAGCAAGTTAACGAATCATCATTGGTAGTACTGGTGAAAATTTTGTATAGCAATTTCGGTGGCATGCTAAAAAGGACTGGGTCATCGTTTAGCAAGACGGAATGTAATAATATTGGAAATATCAAATATTTACTTCATCTACTACATATATTTTCATGTAATGACATTAATCCCAGGGAAAAAATCAAAACGTATTGCACTCGTAAGGTTATGCCAAATGCAACGGAGCTTTCCGAAGCTGGAGTTAGCTTTGCAAAGGGTAGTGATATAACAAGTTTATTGGATATAAAGCTTGAGAGTAGTGGATTGATGACAATTCCTTGTTTAACAATCGAACGTGAAACGGAAACCGTCTTGCGAAATCTCATTGCTTATGAGAAACAATCATCTGATGTACAATTATCTAAATATTTCAGTCATTATGTTGTTTTCATGAATAACCTTATCGACTCAGAAAAATATGTGAATTTGCTTCACCGGAAAGGAATCACAAAGAACTTGATGGGAGACGACAAAAACGTGGCCATCATACTCCTCATACTCACAACTATACAGACTATTCTAGCTTTCATAGGTTCCGTTAAGTAAGTAGGAGTAACCATCTCAATTGTAATGTTGAGACAATCTTGGCTAAACCATTTGCTACTTGGTTTGCCTCCGTCCCAAAGCTTTGTATTGTGTCTTCAATGATTTGAGTGAACTTCTTGTTATCATCAGACTTGAGATTTTTTGTCATGGTAGATCTGGGAAAGGAATATATTGTCCTTTTAGGATAGGGGAAACTTTTTCCTTATAGGTTTGGGACTGCTTGGGTTCTATATATAGGGATGGAATGCAGTTGGAGATTCTAAAGTATTGTGCAGGATTTACAATAATATAGTCTTAAGAGCTTGAAAGTATTGTACACTTTCTTCTTTTCTTTCATATAAGAAAACTCTCTCTGCTTTTGCTTGAATGATTAGGCATAGTCAAACCTCGTTAAATTCTTGTGTTTTTTTTTTCTTCTCTATTTTATTTATTTATGATTGTATGCTAGTTAATCCATGATATTTCCGCGATAATAATACATTGATTAATTCTTCCAAATTATATCCTCTTACCGGAGTTCATATATTCCTGTTAGTTGATGATTTCCAACAAACAAGTTGACTATATTTAGCCTTTTTCGTTTTTGAACTTCATCATTTATACCCTTTAAATCAACAAATATGGATATGTTTGTTTTCTATGCCATTTTTTGTTTAAGAAAAGGCTCATCCATGCCATTATTTGTTAACTAAAATAGTATAAATGAACCAAACTTTTAACGGACGTCATAGATGAACATTTTTCCATTTCTCATAGTTCGAGGATATATTTGAGTTTTTCTCTTTAAAAAATGATTTAATTAATGGTGTGGCCGAATCATAATTGACCACGTGTAAAAAATGATTTTGCAAAATCGAAATTATTTTCGGTTAACAAAATAATGGTATGAGTGAGCCTTTTCTGAAACAGAAATGGCATGGATAAGCCAAACTTTTAACAGATGCACCGCATAGATGAGCCTTTTTCAAAGTTCGATAATATATTTGAGCCTTTTCTCTAATTTTTAGTTGTCACCTGACTTAGCCCCAACATGATTTGCAATTGTAAGCTTATGAATGATGCTCTGATTCTTTCAAACCCAACAATTTGATTCTAAAATTTGAGTAAGAGTCAAACTAGTTTTGACATGATTTTCAATCATAATTCGTGATTTTGAAGTTATAGCCGAATTGTACCAATTTTATCGAATTACAAAATCCAAAAGGGAAGTATAGTGAAACGGAGCATATTGTCAATTCTTGGATCAGATTCTTAAAGAAGAAAATCAACTGCACAAAATGGTTTCTTCTCTCCAATCTAAGAAAATATATTGTAGATCGTCCTTTTTCAAAATAATGCACTTATTCTATTGAAATTATGAATACGCCTATGTACCAATCTCATAGTCCTCTTCCCCACTACCCTCACATCCTTAACCCCTATGCCGACCTTAATTGTGCTTGCTTAAATTTTATACAAATATTATATTCAACTTATTTATCAAACATTAAAAATAAATAAGAAACTCACATATTTTTCTGAAAAAATAGCAAATCTTCCATCATACTTAACACACCCTAAAAGTGTTGTTCTTCAATTATACTTGATATCAAGTTTTAGAATAAAAGTGGCTTGAACACACACTCAAAGTGTTATTCTATGATATGTTTTACCCTAAAAGTGTTGTTCTTCAATTAAACTTGATATCAAATTTTAAAATAAATAGTGGCTTGAACACACACTCAAAGTGTTATTCTATGATATGTTTTCTTAAATGTAATGTCTATATACACTTTATTCTATGATACTAAAACTTTATTTATTCTAAGATACTTTTCTCAAAATGCACACTATTTCATGTTAGTAATATAGGTAGGTTTGCAATTAATCTATATATAGTATACCCATATCGAATTTAATATTCACCATCTCTCATATTCCTTCACCTTCATAAAAGTTAAGCAGAGCAAAACAATTTAAGAAGAAACTCAAGTACACTCCAACTAGTCCGTTTTGAATCAGGTAATTTTTAAATGTCTTATACAACATCCCATCCAATACATTATAACAAATAAATAATTTTGCGAGAATATTATAATTGTCACTATATTATATTTAACGATAATAATATAATATAGGTACTTTGAATAACCAACATTCTAGATAAATGTCGTTAAGTAAATAGTACTTGTCTCAATTGTACCTAAAGTTCCATCTCCTAAACCTAATAATATGCTACTTATATTGATTACATTGGTATTTTTTTAATTTGAGTAGTAAGTTGTAAGATATTAGATATCTTTCCTTTAATATATGATTTAAATTTCTCTTATTGATGTATTTTAGAAGACTCAGTTCTTGAGCCACTTCATTTCAATTTGTTTATCTTTGTTTAACTTCATATTTTTACATCATCGCATGTAAAAAAGTGGGATAGAACTTTATTACTAACGTCTTTCATGTTTTTTTGATGCATCACTTTTTAATTTGTAAAAGCGTCTAGAGAGTTTTTATCAAATTAAAATTCTACCAAAGTATACTTAGTATTGTGTTCTGACTTCTACTTATGACTCTTACATAACAACAACACAACATATCCAGTGTAGTCCTACAAAGTAGGGTCTGGGAGGTAGAGTGTACTCAAACCTTACCTCTACCTATTAGTTGAGATAAAGAGGCTATTTTCGATATATTTTCAATAGTATAGTAGAACACTACTACAATAAAATAATATTATAATTGAACTACACAAAGTCATAGATAGCAACAAAAATTGAAGAACAGTTAAGAAACTACAAAACTGTACAGTCCTATGACTACAAGTAAGGGTAACAAGAAAATGCAGTCCTACTTACTAGTGTTTTACTTGAAAATATAAAATAAAAGAAAAATGACTAAGTTTTCAAAAAATCGATTAAACTTATGATTTAAGAGAAATCGAATTCCCAAAATAAACAGAGTCGCCACTTAATTTTTAGTAAAAATCAAGAAAAAACTTAAGGTTTTCAAAAGGCTTAAACAGATAAAATCAATCAATGTACATTTCGAGAAGGTGTTAGGCCCTCGAAATGTCCGCTAACTTACGGTTGACTGGCGATTTGGCTAAAAATTACTTTCGACTAACTTTTGAAATTTCAACTAAGTAAAAGAATATATATAAAGGGGATATTTTAAGGGGATAGAATTAAAGGGGAATTTTTTCTAAAGAGAAGTAACTTAAGTGACAGGACAAATAATAAAATAAGAGCTAAGTAATAAAATATATATTTTAAGTTGGAAAATAACATGAAATAGCCATCTTTGAGAATTTAATTATATTAAACCATAAGATAATCAAGGTTAGTCAAATAATACAATATAAATAAGAACAAATTACTTAACTACACTCCTTTACTTACCTTAATATCCATTTATCCCTACTTATTTCAAAAAATTCAAAAATCCCTTATTTTACCTATGTATCCTGTGCACATCGCTATGTATCCCGCTATGTGGAATGTATCAAACACTATGTATCCCGCTATGTGGAATGCATCAAACGCTATGTATCCCGCTATGTGGAATATATCAAACGATATGTATCCCGTGCACAACACTATGTATTCGGCTATGTGAAATATATCAAACCTAATATATGGTTTCTATAATTTATATTATAAATAAAGGAGAAAAAAGAGAGAAGATTTGAATTTGGGCTCTTTGCCCAAATTCAGCAAAAATGGGCTTTTAGGCCCAATTCTTCAAAGTTCTTGCAACAATTTTTGAATGAGGCTTTGGCCCATTTTTTTTCATTTAGGCCTGCTGAAATCACTTAAGGTTTTGGGCCCATTTCATTCTCATTTTGCCATGATATACACTAAGTGTATATTCAATGTATACACCATGTATACTGCTCGAACTCCCGGACCTGTAATTTTATTTGAAACTTTGTATTTCTGCCCTTTCCACCTGTATTTCTGCCCTTCAAACCTGTATATTGTATTTTCCGTCTGTATACCGGTGTATACAACATGTATAACAGCTTGTTTTCGACCCTTTTCAGAGCTTGGAAGGTCAAATTCCAGCCTTGTGTGGCTCTCCCGACATTCAAGTAAAATGGAGGCTGACTCGATGAAGGAAAAATCGAGCCTCCATGGCTCATCTTGAGGATGCAAGAGATTAGGAGACAAGAATTCATAATAGACTCATGTGGTGTTCATGTCAAACAAAGAAAATAACATATTAGCATATGATGGAGGAAATCGAGGAAACAACTGATAGGTACATCAATCAAGTAAGAAAAATGAAGCTATTTGAACCAGGAAACAATTATTTTGTTTTCAGGCCATTAGTTGGCTGATTAATGAAGTAGGCCCAAAACAGATGCTAAACACAATGAAGAAAGACCACATTTAACTAAGGAATTTGTAATTTTGTACAATGTTGGTCATTACAATAGATACTGGACAACATTTCTAAATAATGAACATCAAAATATCAACACCTAACTCCTTAGGACCCCATTTTTAAAGCATCATTAAACTCTAGCAAGGAACTCTTAACATCTTTTAGAACAAGAGATTCAAGTAATGACGTACATGAATGAGCAAGAAAACGACCACTAGACCAAATATTTCTAACGACACGCATCAAAACAATAGAATTATAATGAAATTTAATAAAATTTTAAAGCAAAATCCAACATGCTTAAATTCCCAAGTAGGACAAAGTTAAAGTTAGGATGCTAACAATACAATCAAACACCTATCATCCATACTAAACACAAGATTTGATCAATACGGAAAACCAAGTGATCATACAATTTTCCCAAGAACAAACAATCACTAGAACAAGCTTGGAGCGGTGCCAAGGCAAGAAAACACAACAGATTGAGATTCGAGGAAGTATTTAACCAAAGAACATGAACAGTAGAATCAAAGAAAATGCTAACGGACGAAATAGGTATCACAACAACAATTTTCAACAGATAAACCGAGCTAATAGCATGCTTTGAGGGATGTCAATAGCACCAAACAAGAAGCTGTAAGATAATCATTTGCAACAATAATCATGAATATCGATAAACACCTAAACAAGCAATAATTCTTACTAACAGTCAGATGACAAACAGAGAGACAAACTAAGTATACTAAGTAGATTCAACACTTAAGACTATGAAGATAATACTAACAGCTGATCAGAAAAGGAACAAAGCACTGAAAAAAAACTTTCAAACATATTTCTATGGAACAGTAGACGAGACTCCGACACAAACAGAGAAGTTAGCTAAACGGTCATCAAATTTATCCAATTATAACATGAAGAACGCCAAGACGTAATTGAGAGGAGCAGAAACAGTAAGCATATCAACTAAATGTCAAACAAAACAGAGGTTTACCCCTTTCCGAGCAGCGACTGGGAACTCGAGGTGAAGAGCTTTCCACAACCACAAAATACGATGAACTCCGGCGAGCAATGAACAAAGAGGACCCTCTTTGCTCCGCTTCGCTATGTACGAATGAAACTATCAAAATGTAGGCTATATATTTATGTTCCTTTCTCTGTTCTCTCGACTACTTTGCTTTTATTTTTTGGAGTTTTTGTTCCCTCTTTTTTTTGTAAAAAAACCGATTGAGCACTAGAGGAGGGTTTATATAGGGGGATTTCTAGGGTTGATTTAGGGGGAAAATGGATGGAATTTGAAACTTGAAATTCGAATTGCTCCCTTGGAGGATAAGGCTGCTGACTCCATTTCGTACACCTCCTCAACGGATTCAAAGAGGGGACCGTCCGATTCTTTCACAAGGACGATCAAAGATGGAGGGAGAGAAGAGGGTCACGCGACTTGGATTTTCTGAACTCGGGTCGGCTTTCTGGGTTCTCGATTTTGGACTGCTGGAGATTCTGGGTTTCTTCGTGTTGAGGAAGAAGAAGAAAAAGACGCAGGGGTCTGGTAGCGTTTGCTGTACGTATGTTGTTTGTGTATTGTATGTTTGGATTGTTGAAAAATAAAGTGGGCTGGATTTGTTGCATTTGAGAGAATTGGGAGCGGACTGGTTCATTTAGAGTAGTATTTGGGCCGGTTGGACTGAAGAAATAGGCCCAAAACTTGGTCTCAAATGGGTTTAGGGTGGGGAAATAATGGCTAAAATTGCAAATAAAAGGTTAGGAATGAATTAACAATCTAGCCAAATTGAATTTTATTAGCGAATCCGACTAAAGATTAACAAAAACGAATTAATATTAATAAATGAGCTTCTTAATCTTAACAAAATAAAGTAATTAACTTAATTATAAACTAATTAATTTAAAAATATAAACTATTACTTAAACCAATTAGTTGACAAAACATTTAACTAAAACTAAAATCCTTTTGAGACAATTTTCAAATATTCATAAAATATACTAATTATGTACATAATTATTTAAAACATATATATTATTTAAAAATTATAAAATGTGACAAAACTATTTAAAATAACTTAAAAAATATTTTGAATTTTATAAAGTCAATTATTTCAAATCGTTTGGTATTTAAGAAACTCGATGATTAATATATATTGTGGATGTTCAAAATTGGGTGCCAACAACTAGTATGATCGCATTCTTACCTACTAATATTCTACTCTAATTTATGTCCTACACATCTTCCTATCATAATGTTTTAACAAAAAAAATCGAAAATTAACTAAACCACAAATTATGAAGTAAAATAAAATAATCAAAAATTGATATGATATAAATTTTATAAAATAAGAGATCGAATCTAACATTGACAGTACCCCTACCCTACACGTATCTAGATACTTCATAGCAATGAAAAATCCAGGACAAGCAAGAGTTGAATAGACATAAAAAAAAAATATCGTTACTTATAAGATTCTTAGTCATTGTTATTTTTTTATTATTATTGTCAATCAATATATAATTTTATACTTATTTTACAGTTTAATTAATTTGAATTTGTGATAGAATATCTCATTTTGGAAGGTGATTTTTTTTTTAAGACTTAAACTTGAAGCCTTTAATCAATGAGGAAAAAAGTAATTACCATTTGGAGCGTGTTTGGTATGGAGGAGAACATTTTCTGGAAAATGTTTTCCAATTTTTAATTTCATATTTGGTTGGCCTTAAATGTTTTTCAAATCAATTTATTTTCCTCAAACTTAAGGAAAATGACTTCCCTTCCAAAATTAAGGAAAACATTTTCCTAAACTCTACTTCATCCTTTAATTTTTTTTTCTTACCCTACCCATACCCCGTACCCGACCCTCCCCATTCAAAATGTTTCAAATTTTCTTATTTTTTAGATTTCAAATTACAAACAACCCC
>NC_064283.1:67473610-67493863 GCF_019186545.1 Solanum stenotomum | reverse complement strand
ACCCTGACAACCCCCTCCCCCGCCACACCAGTCAATTTTTAAAAAATAATATTTTTGAGAAATATTTTAAATTTAATTTTTTTAATTCCGTACCTTCAAAGATATATATGTATACACCAAAAAATAAGTGGACTTTAATAATCATAATATGATTAAGTGATTATTGGTAAACATCATTTATGGTTTATTTAAACACTAAAGAAGAAACAATAACACTCTTAACTTGGCTTCAACAGACAATTACGTTCTCCAACTTTGAATTTGCACAAATATGCACTTAAACTTGCAAAAATACTCTCCACAAAAAGGGTTTAAGGGACCTCATGTAACACGTTATTGTTTGTTGGGAGATATATATATAAATCTTTGGCTGCTTGTAAGTATAGGGAGAAAATAAATTCTATTCTTATCAGATGATAAAACATTGTATATGGAACACCAAAATTAAAGTTATCATTAATGACTCCTTTTCTACTATAACTTTGGATGACTCTTGGCCTATCCTATGTTATAAGATGGAAAAAAATAATTTATTCTATGATACTGAAGCTTTATTTATTCTAGGCATATATGCCTTTTTGTTGGCCTCAATAGACATCTAACTTTATGCCATATACACACGTTTTATGTGGGAAAACACATGTAAGAATTTAGGGTTGGGCATAAATACCAAAAAATCGAATCGAATCGAACCGAATTATTTTGGTAATTCGGTTTCGGTATTTCAATTTTCGGTTCGGTATTCGATTTTGTTTTTGTATTTTTTGGTATTTTGGTTCGGTTTTCGATATGTAATTTTTGTGTAATTCGGTATTTCGGTTTACCAAAATATATTATATTATAATATATATTAATTTATATTAATTATTAATAATAAATAATAAATATTATAATTAAAAATTAAAAACAAAAATTTGTCTTTTCAACTTTACAGACCCACTTCCCAAAAGGCAAAAATTACCGTTCCCACGTATAGTCGTCTACAGACTACAGCAGCGTTGACCGTTCCGATGACCATTCCGGCGACCAGCAGTACGCAGCAGTCGCCAGTCGACCAGCAGGCAGCCGCAGCACAGCAACGATCGGTAAATTTCAATGTTATAACAAGGCTAAATTTCAATGTTAATGACAGCTTATTATTTTGAACCATACAATAATTCGAAAAACAGAGTAAAATAAGCAAAAAGAAATAAATATAAATAAAATAAACAAAAAAATTACAAAATTTTAAAAAGCCCACTAAGCAGGCCCATAACAAAAAACCAAATTAATAAAACCGAACCGAAATAACATAAACCGAACCGAATTATTTCGGTTTGGTGTTCGGTACACGTTGTACAAGAACCGAAAACTGAAAAAACCGAAAAAAAAAACCCGAAACCGAACCGAAATACCGAATGCCCAGCCCTATGTAGGATGCCACGGAGAATCTGTGCATGTGTTTGTTCAACTCTGTACAAATTTAAGTGTTTATTTGGACACACACAAAGTTAGAAGGGGTATAAATATTAGTCAAGGTCAAACTAAAAGATATATTTATGTATTACATATTTGTTCTATAATACTGAAACTTTATTTATTCTATGATTTATGTATTATTCATTTATTCTGTAATATTGAAGCTTTATTTATTCCATGATACTTTTCTCAAAAATGTACATTATTTCATGTTAGTAATACAGGTAGGCTTGCAATCACACAAAAGAAAATCTATATGTAATACTCATATCAAATTTTTTATTCTCCATCTCTCATTCTTCACCCTCATAAAAGTTGAGCAGAGAAGAATTTAAGAAGAAACTCAAATACACTCCAACTAGTTCATTTTCAATTTATAAATTGATAAATCAAAAAGGTAATTATTATTTTAAATGTTTTACATATATATATATATATATATATATATTAAGTCAGGTTACTTCAAATTAGTTTATTTTTCTACAGGTTATGACAAGACATGTATATAGGGTTCTTTTTCATAAAGCTACAAGAAAATTAAAATTGATTTCCCTTTTTGCTTGTCTTTTCTTTTTCAAATCAAATTTTGTAATTAATTTGATTTTANTAAGCAGGCCCATAACAAAAAACCAAATTAACAAAACCGAACCGAATTAATAAAAAACGAACCAAACCGAATTATTTCGGTTCGGTGTTCGGTACATGTTGTACAAGAACCGAAGATCGAAAAAACCGAAAAAAAAACCCGAAACCGAACCGAAATACCGAATGCCAAGCCCTATGTAGGATGCCACGGAGAATCTGTGCATGTGTTTGTTCAACTCTGTACAAATTTAAGTGTTTATTTGGACACACGCAAAGTTAGAAGGGGTATAAATATTAGTCAAGGTCAAACTAAAAGATATATTTATGTATTACATATTTTTTCTATAATACTGAAACTTTATTTATTCTATGATTTATGTATTATTCATTTATTCTATAATATTGAAGCTTTATTTATTCCATGATACTTTTCTCAAAAATGTACATTATTTCATGTTAGTAATACAGGTAGGCTTGCAATCACACAAAAGAAAATCTATATATAATATCATATCAAATTTTTTATTCTCCATCTCTCATTCTTCACCCTCATAAAAGTTGAGCAGAGAAGAATTTAAGAAGAAACTCAAGTACACTTCAACTAGTCCATTTTCAATTTATAAATAGATAAATCAAAAAGGTAATTATTATTTTAAATGTTTTACATATATATATATTAAGCCAGGTTACTTCAAATTAGTTTATTTTTCTACAGGTTATGACAAGACATGTATATAGGGTTCTTTTTCATAAAGCTACAAGAAAATTAAAATTGATTTCCCTTTTTGCTTGTCTTTTCTTTTTCAAATCAAATTTTGTAATTAATTTGATTTAAAAAAATAAAATTTTGACCAAAGTTATTATTTAAATCAATTCATCAAATTAATACGTTTTTATTTTTTGAAGTTTTACGAAACTAGAATAAACGTGCTTCTCAATAACGTTTTAGGCTATATTTTATTCAGAATAAGCAAATATTAAATGTTACTATCAATAACATTTTATAATTTGTTACTCTGAGGTATCACGGTAACATTTCTTTAGAATTCTAGTGATTTTTACATTACATATATATATATATATATTTTATTTTTTTTTATTTTTATTTTTTTTATTATTATTTTTTTTCTTGTAAAAAATTATTAAGTCTATAGTCTACCCCGTAGAATATTAACTATATTTGCCTCTGCCTTCAACACTTTTGTTTCTAATTTTCCTATGTTTACAAATAGAGGATGAATTCTCAAATCTCAACCTTGAGTCTATGAATGATCCTTTATTGGCCTCTGCCTTTGCCTCCAACATTATTATGAGTAACGTAATTAGGTGTAAAATGTGTGTCAAAGTGACGAATTATAAAACGTTACTGATAGTAACATTTTATATCTATTTACTCCGTCAGATCTTTGTATTTTTTTCATTGAATTCTTTTGAATGAAATAAAGCCAAAACGTTATTAAGAAATATGTTTATTCTAATTTTGTAAAATTTCAGAAAAATATATTATTTTGATAAACTGTTTTAAATAATGGCTTATTTCGGTCAAAATTTCTTTAAAAACAAACAACTTTCTTTTGTAGGACTTATAGTTGAAGAAAGAAGTATGGGAAATCACTCCATTGAGATTACCCCAATAGATGACCAAATTCCACTGCTTCCTCAAACTAAAAAAGATGAGGTCTCTCTCAACTATATAAATTTATTTTTTTATTTCATTAACACACTTTTCTTTTGACAATTAAATGTATAATCTTTTTCTATATATGTGCATGAATTTCAAGAGATTTGGAGGGGTAATGCATAAGGTGAGGTAATTTTTTAAAGTCACGTGACATTTTTGAAATTAAAAAATTAGTTTTATATTATTTTTAATTCATTCTATTAACAAAAGGGGTAAATATGCATCATTTATAAAACAATGAAGGTATATATGCATTACTATTTTTTTACGAAATATATATTTAATCTAGACCACAAAGTTAAGAAGGGTATACTTGCCTCTTCTCCGTTACAGATAGAAGAAGGGAGGAAAGTGGATCATTTAATCGACATAAATGAAAGAATTGATGAAATGTTTGAGGATTTAGACAATTCATCTATTAAATCGTGTACGATATTCAAAGTAAATGTGTGGCAACGTGAATCAAATCCAGATGCTTATACACCGAAGATGGTCTCCATTGGTCCTTACCATAAGAAGAATACTCAACTTGGTCCAATGAAAAAGTACAAACTATTATACCTACGACGGTTTCTTCAACGAAATAAGAGACTTGATGTGAAAAGTTACATCAGTGAGTTGGAGAAAGTGAAGGAGAAAGTATTGAAGTGTTACGAAGATATAGAAAAGTTTGGTAACGATGGTCATGAATTTTGCGAAATGTTGTTATTTGATGGTTGTTTTGTGGTTGAGTTTATTCGAGAGTGTTATGGAATATATCCAAAAGGAGAAGACAAGATTATTAATATTAATCATATTTACATATTCCGAGACTTGATGTTACTAGAAAATCAACTTCCTTTCTTTGTCGTCAACAAGCTTCATGACATGACAAAGCAAGATGATGAATTACCATTGGCAATACTGGTGAATAAGGTGTTTACCTTTTTTGTTAACCGGCCAAATATGGACCTTGAATCACCTGAAAAGATAGAATGTAATGCAGAAAATATCAAACATTTACTTCATCTAGTACACATAGTTTCATGTCATGGGAATCCCATGAAAAAGTTAAACAATAGCATAAAGTGTCAAAGGGTGATGCCAAATGCAACAGAGCTTTCTGAAGCTGGAGTTAGCTTTGCAAAGGTAAAAAATGTGACAAGTTTACTTAATATAAAGTTCGAGAATGGATTGATGACAATCCCTTGTTTTCTAGTCGTAGATGGTACAAAAACTGTCCTGCGAAATCTCATTGCTTATGAGCAACAATCATCTGATGTAGATCCTAGATATTTTAGCGATTATGCAACTTTCATGAATCATCTTATCGACTCAGACAAAGATGTGAATTTGCTTTTCCAGAAAGGAATCATAGAGAACTGGATAGGAGAGGACAAAGAAGTTGCTACCCTCTTCAACAAATCGGAAAAGGAGTCACTACGTATTCTAGCTTCTATTACAAAGAAGAAATAACAAAAGCAATTGAACATTGTGAAAAACCATGGAATAGAATGAAGGCGAATTTAATGCACAATTATTTTAGTAGTCCTTGGGTAGGAGCTTCAACTGTGGCAGCCATTATACTGCTCATACTCACAACTATACAAACTATTTTAACTTTCACAGGTCCTATTAAAAAGTAATTATCTCAATTGTAGTGTTTCCTCACAACTCCCTCCATGTATTTTATATATGTGTTGATGATCTTTTTATGAGTTCTTCATTAATTCTATGTCCCCCTTTTGTATTGGGTTTTCTAGTTGAATGTTAATTAGTTTATTTCAAGTATCTATATTTGTCACTTTCCACCATCAAAAGGCACTAGGTAGCTCAATTCATAAATAAGAAATTCACTTATTTTTTTTTAAAAAAATATCATCTCTTGTCGTAGCAAACACATCCTAAAAGTGTTTTTCTTCAATTAAACTTGATATCAAATTTTACGAAAATCAAATGCAGATGCTTATATGCCAATGTTGATCTCCATTGGTCCTTACCATAAAAGGACTCATGAACTTAGTTCGATGGAGAAGTAAAAATTGTTGTACCTACAACAATTTCTTGAGTGAAAAGAAGGGTTTGATGTGGAAACTTGCATTAGTGCATTGGAGAAAAAGAAAGATGAAACACTAAAGTGTTATGATGGTAACTTTGACAATGATATTGTTGGCAAATTTTCAAAAATGTTGTTGCTTGATGGTTGTTTTGTGGTCAAATTTATTCGAGAGTACTATGCAATCGAGGAAAAACAAGAAGAAGAAGACAACGACAACATCATCAACTTGGAATGGATGAAGAAACAAGTGTGTCGAGACATGGTGTTACTAGAAAATCAACTCCCTTTCTTTGTACTTACCATGCTTCATGACATGACAAAGCATCATAAAGAAGTGAGCTTCTTGTTTATGGTAAGAAAGACCTTACTTGATACTTTCCCAAAGGCCAAATTCATACCCCCATCAGAGATTCACAATTTTAATACAGAACAATTCAATCATTTAGTTCATGTAGTACACATGTTTTCTCGACCATCAGATCATGATCATATGAAAGCTAAACAAAACACAAATTCTACTACACCAAAAGAATGTTGCAAGATAAGATTTTGTGACAACGTTTTGCAATTAACGAAGTCAAAAGAAACTCCCAAAGTTCTTGGTTTATGGGATTGCTATCATATTCCAAGTGTAACAGAGCTTTACGATGCTATAGTTAGATTCATAAGAATAGGATATGTGCAAGAAAAGAAGGAGGATAAAACAACATTATTTGATATCAAGTTTGAGAAGGGATTAATGAAAATACTATAGAAACCTTCATGAGATGTGAAGTTTCTTCGCAAGGAGAAAATCATCCTTAAGGACATAGGGGATGACAAACAAGTGGCCAGCATTTTCAAGAAACTTTCGGATGGGGTGGAAATCACAAGCTTTTATTACATAAAAGAATGCAGCAAATTGATTCAACATTGTGATAAGCCATGGAGTCAAATGAAGGCTAGTTTAAGGCACAACTATTTCTCGAGTCCTTGGGTAGGAGCTTCAACTGTGGCAGCTATAACACTTCTTGTACTCACTGTTATACAGACTGTTCTGGCTTTTATTGGTGACGTTATGAAGTAATCTTTGTTGTAACTATGTAACCAATTGTTGACTGAGTGAGTGTTTCCTTTTCTTTTTTTTTCAAAACCACCTATTGGTGGGGGGTTAGGTATAGACCCCAGCCTATTGATAACTTCGCAAAAAGAGTACAAGAGGTGGCTTTTCGGCCAAATCTCCATGGGTTACATTTAGTACTGAGTGAGTGTTTCCTCATTATAGAAAACTTGAACAATGATATCATTTGCAAATTTTCAGAAATACCTTTACTAGATGGATGTTTCGTAGTTGAGTTTATTCAAGAGTGTAGGGAATGACGCTTAATAGCAAATTGTATGATAAACATTGCACGTCGAGATTTGTTGTTACTAGAAAACCAACTTCCTTTCTTTGTGCTCACCAAGCTTCATGATATGACAAAGGAAATTGATGGTCCTATCTTGAGAGGGAAGGTGATATCAAATACATCAAACATATGCTTCAACCAGGGGTGTACCCACATAGAGTCCTCCGGGTGCTCAAGCACCCATTAACCTCATCTCGGAATATATATATCTGTGTAGAAATTAAGAGGTATTTGTATAAAATTAACATAGAGCACTTAGTGAACGAATGATCTTACTGGTCCATTGGCTCTTGGGTGGGTGCTTAAGGCTCTTTTAGTATTGCTGAGCCTGAGTTTGAATCTCACTTTTAACATGTAATTTTTTATATTTTTGACTCCTCCACTTTCAGAGCATCCACAACCATATCTGCCACTGGCATCAACTAGTACACATGCTGTCGCACTCTTCATACTATAATTCTTTCCTGAGTGTTCAGTATTTAAGTATGAAGATTATGTCAAAAGATAAAAGACTACCAAACATTTTGAAGTTGATGATGTAATGGAGAAATCTCGTAGCCTATAAGCAACAAACATATGATGTACTTTCTAAACATTTCAATGATTTTGTTGTGTTCATGGATTATCTTATCGACTCAGACAAATATGTGAATGTGTTTCGTCAAAAAGGAATCATAAGCAATCAACTAGGAGAGGACAATGAAGTAGCTAACATCTTTGATAAAATTGGGCAGGGGGTCAATATCTATAGTGATTTCTATTACAAAGAAGAATGTAGAAAAGTTTGTAGAAGAAGTAGAATATTATTCCGAGCCCACAAGTTATTTGTGTGTCTTAAGAAATTATAACCCTATAACCCCCTCACTATTGCCATGGTTTCGGGTTACTTCCTCCTAGGATAGAATGGAAAAACATTTGTGTAATAGCGGCAATGCAATTACAAAACCCCAGCAAACTCAACAAACAAAGCAAATCACACGACAGCTAGTGTTTTATTGAAAAATGACACTTCCCTTATTTCCCATTCATACCTCATATCCCCAACAAATCCTCCATTATTTCATACATATATTTAATTGGCATAATACATAAACGTGACCCTTAATTTAGCTTTAACAGACAACTATGCCCTCCAACTTTGAGTCTGCACAAATATACACTTAAATTGCAAAAATACCATCCACAAAAAGGGTTTAAGGGACCTCATGTAACATGTTTGTTGGGAGATATAAAAATCTTGGGCTGCTTGTAAGTACAGGGAGAAGAATAAATTCTATTATTATCATATGATAAGGCATTGTATATGGAACACCAAATTAAAGTTGTCATTAATGACTCCTTTTCTACTATAACTTTGGATGACTCTTGGCCTCTCCTATGTGATAAGATAGAAAAAATTAATTTATTCTAGGGTTAATACATAAAATCCCCCTTAAACTTGTCCACAAAACTTACTTTAGTAATGAAACTTTACGAATAGTTATTTACCCTCCTAATTTAGTTTCAACTGAATTTAATACCTCCTCAAAAGTAGAGAACCACTTGTATTGTGGAAGGTGTTCTACACGCACCTCCACCTGTCAAATCTCCCTTCTTTATTTTTTCACTTTTTATTTTTTTTTCTTCCACCATTCTTGAGATGGAAGGGGTATTTTTTATGCTACCTTTCTGGGTTATGTTCAATCATGGAAATTGAAGATCTACATTTTGGTTAAGGGATTCTGATATAGCTTTGAATAGCAAATTGGTGGTTATTGCCATGGGGGCTGCCCTTTTCTCTTTGTTTTGTTCACAAATCAAACGAAGCTGAGACCTGCACTTTTCTCTTTTGCTTTACTCAAATACAACAAGTTTGAGCCATCAATAACTCATTCGAATTGGAAAATCCATTACATATTTGCTTTGAGATTTTAGTTTGAAGAATGAGACGTCAGAGAAATCGATATTTTCAATACGAAGAATGATTTTGATTTCTTAGATTTTTCTCTGCTTTACCAGTGATTTCGCTTTTGATGTACATCTTGATGAGAAATTAAGATATATCAATGGTGATTTGTCTTTTAGACGAAGAAACCCTCTTTTCTTGTTTGCTTTTAAAATTATAGATTAAAAAACTATAAAGATGAAAAGAACATTCAAAGAAAATAGAGAGATTCATCGGAAAAAATATCTGCCAAAATTCCCAGCAATCTGTACATCAAGAAATTAGTTGCAGGTCTATATTTTGGGGGAAATGAAAGAAAGGAAGACGATGAGGAAAAAAACAAAAGTATAAAATAAGAAAATAGAATGAAAGAGACGGTCCCACTAAAAATTAAAAGAAAAATTAATTATTAGTCCCTAATTGAAAAATGACACGTGTATAGCTAACTATTTTTCTGTACACTTTTTCATTTGTTACGCGCGTGCAGGGAAGTAGTTCCACTTTCTTTGCCACGTCACATTTAAGGGGGTATAAAATTCAATTGAAACTAAATTAGGGGGTAAATAATTACCCGTAAAGTTAAAGTGCCAAAGTAAGTTTCGCTGCCAAGTTCAGGGGGAATTTTATGTATTTTCCCTTTATTCTATGATACTGAAATTTTATTTATTCTAGGCATATATGTCTTTTGGTTGGCCTCAATAGACATCTAACTTTATGCCACATACACACGTTTTATGTGGCAAAACACATATAGGATGCCACGGAGAATTTGTGCATGTGTTTGTTCAACTCTGTACAAGTTTAACTGTTTATTTATTTACACTCAAAGTTAGAAGGGGTATAGATATTAGTCAAGGTCAAACTAAAAGACATATTTATGTATTATACATTTGTTCTATAATACTGAAGCCTTATTTATTCTATGATTTATGTATTATTCATTTATTATGTGATACTGAAGCTTTATTTATTCCATGATACTTTTCTCAAAAATGTACATTATTTCATGTTAGTAATATAGGTAGGCTTGCAATCACACAAAAGAAAATCTATATATAATACTCATATATAATTTTTTATTCATCATCTCTCATTCTTCACCCTCATAAAAGTTGAACAGAGAAGAATTTAAGAAGACACTCAAGTACACTCCAACTAGTCCATTTTCAATTTATAAATAGATAAATCAAAAAGGTAATTATTATTTTAAATGCTTTACACATGCACCCTTTTATGTATGTACTTATATATATATATAGTGGAAATATTGTGTAAAAGAAGTGTATTTATTGTGATTTTGAATGTTTTGTGGGGTAATAGGACGCACGCAAAGTTAAGGTGTTTTTTTGAAAATCTGGGACAACTTCAAGGATCACTTAATGTTTTTTCTAAAATCTAATTTACTTTCGTAAACTATGTGTCAGATCAAAATCAGATTAACAAATTCAAAAGGAATGAGTAATAAATAGCTCATACAATGATATATTTATTATTTAAAAGAAGTACTCCTTTTGGTTGAAAACTAACAAGATAGTTACAATGTAACTAAATTCTATAAAAATCTTTGCATTGTGGCATTTTTTTTATAATTTTGAAAAACCAATACTCTCTCCATTTTATTTTATATGTCATTTCTTTTTATAAATTTGTTGGTTATTCCCTCTTCTTATTGGAACACATGTTGACTTTGTCACGCCCCGAGCCTACACCCGGGACGTGGCTGGCACTCGAAGACCATTACTGGCCCCCAAGCGAACCCTTGGCCTGGCCTTCTTAACTCAGCGGAAAACTCAATGCAATGCAAGGTTTTAAAATAACCTGACCGAAATAAAATCTGGCCAAAAAGGCATCTCGAGTTTCAAAATAGAATATTTACATATATACATAGATGAGAGATGCAATACTAACTGACTGACTGTCTATGAAGCCTCTATAATTCTAAGATGGATGTTGGGACAGACCCCGCAACACCCTAATAAAACAAAACTGAGAGAACAACATAAATGAAAGAATTGATGAAATGTTTGAGGATTTAGACAATTCATCTATTAAATCGTGTACGATATTCAAAGTAAATGTGTGGCAACGTGAATCAAATCCAGATGCTTATACACCAAAGATGGTCTCCATTGGTCGTTATCATAAGAAGAATACTCAACTTGGTCCAATGAAAAAGTACAAACTATTATACCTACAAAGGTTTCTTCAACGAAATAAGAGTCTTGATGTGAAAAGTTACATTAGTGAATTGGAGAAAGTGAAGGAGGAAGTACTGAAGTGTTACGAAGATATAGAAAAGCTTGGTAATGATATTAGTCATGAATTTTGCGAAATGTTGTTGTTTGATGGTTGTTTTGTGGTTGAGTTTATTCGAGAGTGTTGTGGAATATATCCAAAAGTAGAAGACAAGATTATTAATATTAATCATAATTACATATTCCAAGACTTGATGTTACTAGAAAATCAACTTCCTTTCTTTGTCCTCGACAAGCTCCATGACATGACAAAGCAAGATGATGAATTACCATTGGCAACACTGGTGAATAAGGTGTTTACCTTTTTTGTTAACTGGCCAAAAATCACCCTTGAATCCTTTGGAAAGATAGAATGTAATGCAGAAAATATCAAACATTTACTTCATGTAGTACACATATTTTCAAGTCATGGGAATCCCATGAAAAACTCAGAAGATTGCTTAACGAGTCCTGCGGTCATGCCAAATGCAATTGAGCTTTCCGAAGCCGGAGTTAGCTATGCAAAGGTCAGAAATATGACAAGTTTATTTGATATAAAGTTCGAGAATGGATTGATGACAATCCCTTATTTTCTAGTCGTAGATGGTACAGAAACTCTCCTGAGAAATCTCATTGCTTATGAGCAACAATCACCTGATGTATATCCTACATATTTTAGCGATTATTTAACTTTCATGGATCATCTTATCAACTTAGACAAAGATGTGGGTTTGCTTTGCCAGAAAGGAATCATAGAGAATTGGATAGGAGAGGACAAAGAAGTTGCTAGCCTCTTCAACAAAATCGGAAAAGGGGTCACTACGTATTTCAACTTCTATTACAAAGAAAAAATCAAAAAAGCAATTGAATATCGTGAAAAACCANGTTTGCTTTGCCAGAAAGGAATCATAGAGAATTGGATAGGAGAGGACAAAGAAGTTGCTAGCCTCTTCAACAAAATTGGAAAAGGGGTCACTACGTATTTCAACTTCTATTACAAAGAAGAAATCAAAAAAGCAATTGAATATCGTGAAAAACCATGGAATAGAATGAAGGCAAATTTAATGCGCAATTATTTTAGTAGTCCTTGGGTAGGAGCTTCAACTGTGGCAGCCATTATACTCCTAATACTCACAACTATACAAACTATTTTAACTTTCACAGGTCCTCTTAAGAAGTAAGTACTAGTAATTATCTCAATTGTAGTGTTTCTTCACAACTCCCTCCATGTATTTTATATGTGTGTTGATGATCTTATTATGAGTTCTTCATTAATTCTATGTCCCCCTTCTGTATTGGGTTTTCTAGTTGAATGTTAATTAGTTTATTTCAAGTATTTATATTTGTCACTTTCCACCATCAAAAGGCACTAGGTAGCTCAATTCATAAATAAGAAACTCACTTAAGGAAAAAACATCATCTCTTGTCGTATCAAACACACCCTAAAAGTGTTTTTCTTCAACTAAACTTGATATCAAATTTTATGAAAATCATATGTAGATGCTTATACACCAATGTTGATCTCCATTGGTCCTTACCATAAAAGGACTCATGAACTTAGTTCAATGGAGAAGTATGAATTGTTGTACCTACAATAATTTCTCCAGCGAAAAGAGGGGCTTGATGTGGAAAGTTGCATTAGTGAATTGGAGAAAAAGAAAGATGAAGCAGTAAAGTGTTATGATACTAACTTAGACAATGATATTGTTGGCAGATTTTCAGAAATGTTATTTCTTGATGGTTGTTTTGTGGTCTAATTTATTCGAGAGAAGAAGAAGAAGAAGAAGAAGGTAAGAGGAGGAAGAAGAAGAGGAAGTGGAAGAGGAGGAGGAAGAAGAAGAGGGGGAGGAGGNGAAGAGGAGGAGGAGGAGGAAGGTAAGAGGAGGAAGAAGAAGAGGAAGAAGAAGAGGAAGTGGAAGAGGAGGAGGAAGAAGAAGAGGGGGAGAGGAAGAGGAGGAATAAGAAGAGGAAGAAAAGGAGGAAGAGGAGGAACAAGAAGAGGAAGAAAAGGAAGAATAAGGAGGAGGACGACGAAGAAAAAGAAGAAGGAGGAGGAGAAGAAGATCATCTATGTCGAGACATAGTGTTGTGCCATAATTTTACTATTTTTAACTAAATTACTTTTTGAAATGTTCTAAGTATAAAACAATTTTGAGAAAAATACTTAGAAAAGAGTCGCTACTTAATTTTTTAAAGAAACTAAGAAAACTTAATTTTTAAAAAATTCTAATAGATTAAATCTTTAAAAATTTAGAGAAAATGGGTAAGAGGTTATTATTTACGGTTCAAGAAGGTTTTTAAGACATTTTAAGCGTCCGCTAACACGCGATTATCCTACGACTTGATTAAAATATTTTTGACTATTTTTTTTAGGAAAATGATTTAACATAAAAAATATATAATAATTTACAATATTCGATTGACTTTGAGAAAATAAATAACTAAAGGACACATTTTATTTAATTTTAATTTTTTAGAGAAACGAACCTAAAATGAAACATTTGAATTAAAATGCACGTGATTAAGATTTTAACAAAATCAGATTTATTAGAATTTATTTGAATCTCTTTTTAAATATTACTTAAACCAATTGAATTAATTAAATAGAGTATCTTTTAAATTAAATAAGACAAGTGAAAGTTTTGACTAAAATATTCAAGTGTGTGTAAAAAATATAAGAGTTGATAAAATGAAATTTGTTAAAACAAAACAACACAAAGAAATAGTTCATCTTTTGGAGAGTTTGATTAAGTTAATTAACAATTCTAAAATTAGAGTTAATAAACAACAAATAATAAATAATCACAATTAAATAATTTAAGAATAAGGGAGAGAAGTTGAATTTGGGCTTTTCTTGGGCCAAATCCGCTGTTGTTTTTGGGGTTTAACCCAATTCCCCTTTTTTGTATATATCAGTGTATATCAGCTCTTTCCGTGTATTTCCTGCTTCCGAACACCTGTATTTCACCTCAGCCCTGTATTTTCCATTTTTTGACCTGTATATTGATGTATACAATCCCTTTTTAGGCTTGTGGGACTTGAGAATTCAATATCCCGCCTTGTAAATCAGCTTTCAATTCTTGGAATAATGAAGTCGACTTGATAATGTTAGGCCTTTTGCCCAACGAGATGATGCAAAGCATAGATGGAGTCGATTGGACTCGTTGAAGGAGTTCATGCAGTAAAAGAAACATAAGGAATTAATTAAAACAAACACGCAAAGGGTAATCGATGAATTTCTCAAAGTTTTTTTTAAAAAAATTTCACAACTTTACTATATTGAGCTACTGGTGAACATCCAGATTGGTAGAACAATGGAAGACAGGCGAAACAGAACATTACTATATACCCAAATAACTTGAGGAAACAAGATTTAGCATTGGATTAAAATTAACTCAAATTTTTGTAACAACAATTAACCAGCAACCCTTTTTCTTAAAAATTCCAAATCAAGTCATGAAAATTCCAACAACCAATGACTTGAAACATACATTTTCTCACTTTAAAGAGATTAAAAAAAAAACCAAACATATGGTCTTAAAGACATGAAATCTAAACAAAGCAAGGTGATGCATATCATAAGAGAACAGGTTCTCTAAATCAAATTAACAACGTGCAAAACGAAGACCTTCAACAACTGAAAATAATCATCACTCAAGTTACGACAAAGAGGAACTGAAAACATTTGAGACATCTTATCCAATTAAACACTCACTGGGAACTTTAAATAAAATAAAATAAAAAACTAAACCAAGATTGTCAAATTCTACTTTGACTATACCAAATTGCATCTAGTTAAAAATAACAGAGCTTTGAAAGTACCCCTACAAATAAATCTCTACCATGAATGATTAACAATTCAAAGTTAAGGGAGGCAAACATACTAGTGCTAAAAGGAGAAGAAAGCTGGGAATTCTTCCAAATTTTAAACAAAATGAAACAATAGCTAATTTTGAATGAGATAAATTATATCATTAATCTTTTAAACAGATAGCCGACTAAAGAAATCATATGCCTAACCAAGAATGAATTCAAGCTAAAACATTAACGAGGTAGGTTCAAAAGTAGTAGAATAGTTTAAATTAATGTACTTGATATAAGTAAGAAAAATAATAATAGCACAAATGGGTCATCAACTAAAGATTAAAACATTAAACATAATTAGACCATCCTAAGGGACACAACTATCACAAAAGAAACAAAAACCTTATAGAGAATGACTATTGAGGAAGAACCCATCATGGAATATACATCATTTGAAAAGAAAAGGATATTACCTTCTTCGGAGCAGCGAGACTAGGACGACGAGCTTGACAACGAAGCTTTCACACCACGAACGAAAACTTGCGATGAGCCTTGCAAGCAGTGACCAAAATTTAGGTGTAAATTTTAGTGACTTTTATTAAGCTGTGATTCTTTTGTATGCGAGTTCTTGCCCTCAAAATCTGTGTTTGTCCCTCCCCCCTTAAACTGAAGGCAAAGATGGGTTTTTATAGAAGAAAACTAAAGCTGAAATTGGATTCGATTAGGGGGGAAACGGGTAGAAATTTGAAATTTAAATTCCAAAATTCTTCAATGAAGATAAGGCTTGACAGCCAAGATTAATACCGACCTTGTACAATTCTTAACGGAAAATAAAGGAGGATCGTCCGATATCAAGTGCAGGACAAGTAGGGTGCGAGATTTCGACACCTAGCCACTTCTCGTACAAAGGACGAGGACGAGGCGTGTATCTAGTGTTTGTGCGAGAGCACTGTCGAAGCGACAAGAGAGGCGGACGGCGCGACTTTTTTCCGGATTTGCCGGATTGATGCGACTGCTGGATTGCTGGACCGAATCGCGTGCGCTATTTGGATCACATTGCTGGGTCGGTTTGGTAGGTGGGTTCCGTTGATCCTTAATGGGTTTAGGGGATTTGGCTAATAACTAAATAAGATGAATTAATATAAATTAATTAATGAGCTTGTTAATCTTAACGAAATAAAACAATCGACTTAATTATAAAATAATTAATCCAAAAATGTAAACTATTATATAACTAAACTAATTAGTAAAATATTTAAACAAAACAAAATCTTTTTAGACGATTTTCGAATATTCATAAAATGTACTAATTATATATAAAATTATATAAAACATATATATTATCTAAAAATTATAAAAAGTGACAAAGCTATTTAAAATAACATGCAAACTATATTTATTTATTTTTGAAATTTTATAAAACTAATTGTTTTAAATCATTTAAAATTGAAGAAGCTCGAAATGATTACTTTATATTGTGGAGGTCAAAAATTGGGTGTCAACACATGGTGTTACTAGAAAATCAACTCCTTTTATCTGTACTTACGATGCTTCATGACATGATAAAGCATTGTCAGAAGTGAGCTTCTGTTAGGACCGAAAATAAGCAGGTGTAATGCGAAAGCTAACAAAGCAAACCTCGAAAGATCACGAGTAAGAAGACAATCGAGAAACACACCAAAAGAGACAGATTTAACGTGGTTCGGTCAATCGACCTACGTCCACAAAGGAGATGAGCAATCCACTATAAATATAGAGAGAAACAACCTCAACCAATTCCCTCGGAATACAAGGAGGCTCACAAAATTCTCCCTCATAACCGCAACTCTCAAAACCCTAGGACTATATTGTGAATGTTGATTAAGTTAGAAGGAACAAGCCTATATTTATGGAGTCCTAAAACCTTTCTTACAAGAAAAGGAATAGTCAAAATATTAAAACCTTTTCGTAAAAGGAAAACCTATTTATGGTAAGAAATCAGGGCAAATAAACCCCAACAAATCTCCCCCTTGACCTAAATTTCTGACAAAAGAAATTTGTCCACCTTCTTCACAATAAGTAAATCATCCTTGAGGACATAGGAGATGACAAACAAGTGGCCAGCATCTTCAAGAAAGTTTCATATGGGTGGAAATCACAAGCTTTTATTACGTAGAAGAATGCAGCAAATTGATTCAACATTGTGAAAAGCCAGGGAGTCAAATGAAGGCTAGTTTAAGGCACAACTATTTCTCGAGCCCTTGGGTAGGAGCTTCAACTATGGCAATTATAACACTTCTTGTACTCACTATTATATAAACTGTTCTGGCTTTGTTGTAACTATGTAACACAATTGTTGATTGAGTGAGTGTTTCATCATTATAGAAAACTTGAACAATGATATCATTTGCAAATTTTCAGAAATACTTTTACTAGATGGATGTTTCGTTGTTGAGTTTATTCGAGAGTGTAGTGAAATGAGGCCTAAATAAAGAAGACAAAGTTGTAAGCACAAATTGTATGATAAACATTGCATGTCGAGACTTGTTGTTACTAGAAAACCAACTTCCTCCTAAATAGAATGTGCTCCATCTCTAATCAAATAGGATAATACATCTTTTCCCTCCTAAACTTGTCTGCTTATTCTAATTTCCAGGATACTTAACTAAATGTGATTATAGATGCAGAAGCAACTGGCCATTTGGATAATTTTTGGGGGTTAAAGTTCAAACACTTCAAACATTACAACTGAATTTCTACCAAAAACTAACAAGGTAGTTAGGTCTCCCTCATAAGTCATGTACTCCCTCTGTCTCATTTTATGTGAGGTAGTTTGACTCAGCACGCAGTTTAAGAAAGAAAGGAAACTTTTAAAACTTGTGGTCCAAAATGAATGATAGAAATGTATGTGGTTGTAAATCATTTCATTAAGGATAAAATAGACATTTTATAGTTAAATTTTTACTTAATATAGAAATTTGTCATTCTTTTTGGGAGTGACTAAAATGGAAAGTAATCACATAAATTGGGATGGAGGAAGTATATGTATTAGTTACGTGTTTTTAAAAATTGTAAATCAGACACCGTAATAATTTTATAGATGAATAATTCACCTTCAGACCAACGCGCTACCAATTGAATTTGTGAGGCAATGCACACATATTAAGAAAAGCATTCAAGTACATAATTTAAATCATAATTTCCACTATTTTCCTTTATGAAATTATGAATATAACTTTATAAGTAGTGTAATTTATCTCCTAGAAAATATAAAACTTCAATAAATAAAAGGGCAAAGATGAAAAAAAATTCAAACATCTATCTTGAACTTTGAACAATATAATTATTTTGAACAATGAAAAAACCTCAAAAATTCAGTTAATGTGAAATAGAGAGATTATTACTTAGGTAGAATTTAATACTTCCATAACTCACTTTCACTTCTTATTCTTTTCCTCCTTTATACCTTTCCTTTCTTTTATCTGCTCAACTTCTCTTATTATACTTTAATTCATGATCAATCCTTAGATAAGTAATTTGAATTGATTTTAGTTGATGTATAATTTCTCTCTTTTTTGAAGAAAACACTAATTTATATTATATTAGAATATAATTATAGTATTTTCTATTGACTTTTGGAAAATTAAATTATTTAAATAATAAATATTTTAAGTTAATTTTTATGTATATTGAATTTCTTTGGAAGGAATCATAATAAGACTTAATAATTAAAATGGAAAAATTAACTATGATTGAAGATAAATTAATCTAGTCAAACATAGAATATGTATTATAGGCTATATTTCTAAAGCAATTTTCTAGTTGGATGAGTTATTTTGTGTTTTTTTAATAATCATAGTGTTGTGGATCATGTATTTCGACTATTTTTACGAGTTATTTGTTATACCCATCAGTATAGCTATCGAATAAATTTGTAAAATATTATTCTTTTATTTTTATTTTCTTTAAGAATACAATTTAAATGAATCGTCAAAAAAAGAAAGTAAACATTTTTTATACTATATCTGAACGTAATGCTTGATAGACCTAAAAGAATTAAGCAAAAATTAACCGACCTATTTGGCTTTCTGCGGCAAGCAATAGAATTCGTCTATAATTTAGAATTTCTTTTACGTTTAATTAGAAAATCTCGATCGTGTTAGAGTTTCTCCCTCCATTTCAATCCACTTAATTCTAATGAAGATTACTAATTAGATTTTAACCAACGAATGCATTCATCAATTATGTAAAAGGTAACTAATATCTATTTGGATATATATTAGTTGTCGTTTTTTCTTCAAACAAGTAAGGATTGAGTTTTTCAGAAAATAAAATAAAATTGAAGATGAGTTTTAAGGTCGTCTCATTTTTTTTTACTAAAAATAAATCAACTCTTTTCAAATATAATATATATTGCCACTACCCGTTTACTATTGATAACTAATTGTAATGTGAAATTATATAGATAAACTTTAATTAGCATTTTAAAATATCAGACCCAATTCATACAGTAATAAAATATATAGTGCAACACAACATGATGATTATATAAAAGTCAAACTATATATATAAACTTTAACTAGCATTTTAAAATTTGTTTTCTCATCAAATTAACTTTTTTTTTTAAAAACAAAAAAACAAAAACAAAACATCATAATTAATTTAGGACGGAAGGAGTAATGTGAGAGATGGTTAATACATTGACTTTCTCTCTTAATAATTATATAAAATGATGTAATTTATCTAACTTGACACTTCACATACCTATTTTTTATGGAAATGTATACTCTTATTTGCTTTGCTAATTATGATGATGTGTACAGGCTCAATATTTGTTTATAATTTATTTTTAAGTGGTTTCAATCAAATAATATTAAATCATCTTGTTAAGTGTAGAATAAATATTTAGTTTTGATAAATTTTAAGCGTTATTGATTAATTAATGATTTTAAATTTTTACTCTAAAATAGATTGTACTATATTTGTATGGTAGTAAATCATGTAAAAAACAATTACGCAAATCTAATAATGTGAAGATGTCCATTAAGATGTTCATTATTAAAGTATTTTTCGTCATAGTTAATTGATTTTGTACTCAAAGTAGTTATAAAATATACACAAAAATTACCACAATCAAAATAATAAGTTAAAACTAAAGAATT